>NC_052135.2:62964708-63271211 GCF_016086655.4 Lepeophtheirus salmonis
GTAGTACCCATCATTGTTTGTAGTTATTATTCGTCGACGAACAGACAAAATTTACTTTATAATATAAATTTGCTTTATTAAAATAGAAAATAACTCTTCAACAAATCTTCAATGTTATTCTCTGTTTTTCTTGATCACACACACTTCTGGTTTCACTATATACTTAGATGTTCTTTTCTCAATACTGAAATATTAGTAATAATTTATAACAGTTTTAGAAAATAAAGCACTTTTGAATTTTTTTAACATAAGAAAATCACATACTTCAAAACACTTAGGATTTACAACTCTAAACCATTTTCAATTCAAAATAGAATAGTCCAATTCAAAATAAGAATAGTCATTTTCAAAATGGGAATATTGTAAATCAAAATGGAATAGACCAATTCGAAATAGGAATAGTCCTGTTCAAAATGAAAGAGTCCAATGAAAATGGAATAGTCCAGTTGAAAATGCAATAGTAAAACTCAAAATGGGACGAATCAAATTCAAAATGAACACAGTCAAATTCAAAATGAGAATAGTCAAATTCTTGATACATATTTTTTACCATGTAATCAAATCATTTTATTACCTTTTTCATAAGTACTAAAGAATCTATCTATATATCATAAATTTAATATTTAAAATGTTGCATCTCATTTTATGGTTGCAATATTTATAATCTGCTTGTTCAAGATATGGATATGAGTTCCCGATGTCCAGTGGAATAGAAATCGAGTCCATCTGAACGTGATATTTTTTAATGGTGTAGTTAGAGGATGATAACTCTTTGATGGTATAATTCCAACGGCATCAGTATAGATATTGCTCAAAAATAACTCGATACTTGTTTTGTGAATCAACTTTGGTTGTTATATGAAAACTTGAGTTGCGTTTCATGGCTGGAATTTTGGGAGATAAATTTGACTTATTGAACCCTTTTCTTGCATGAGGACTCTGAAGAAGAATCCCATCCTCATTTCAAGGTTAAATTAATATACAGGAATCGACTAAGCATTCAGTCTTCGTACGTGTAATCTTCATTTTAGGTTAAGAACAAACACAATTCCATCATTAAAATATAACTTCACGAGAACAAAACACGAAAATGGGACTGCGGCTTTCTGCTGATTATTTCTGTCTCTAGTCCTTTTCTTGTAGTAGTCCTTGATACAAGTTATAAATTCTACAAAATTGCAAATTGTACAGAATATGTATATAGGGTCAATTATATGACGTCCAGAGAAGGAGGGGGGGCCGATGAAATTGACAAAATCTAAGACGTTACATGATGGATTAAAATGAGAGAAGGTTGATTAAGAAGAGGTAAAGGGTGCCCCACAATTGCTGCAAGATCCAAAAAAAGTAAATATATACATATAATTGGATGAATCAATAATTTACAATGGATACACAATGAATTAAGGAGTCTCGTATAAGAATGAAGGTGCTCCTAACATTGTCTAAGGATCGACATACAAAATCATGGTGAACATGTTGCACTTTTAATCGATAATGATTCTTATCATTCGAAAGGGAAATATATTCTAACGGAGGAATTTGCTTGATTTAAAATAATTCGATTGGGTTCCTATTGTTCTATGCTCAATCCAATTGAAAATATCTGGTCAATTATAAAGACTCACATGAAAAAAGAACTTGCCATGAAGCTATATATTTTTGATAATCCAAGCCCCAAAATCTAACCATTCAAGAGAATAGGCTAAAATAATTGGAGCTGCTTGTCCCGAAAAGCAGCACAACAAATTTATCATGAAACCTGTGCAAGATGTATTGCTAGTATACAATGTAAAGTGAGCGCTACTTCAAATCTTGAGGATATTACTTTTAAAATGAATATACAAAACCATTTATTTTTATTATGTATATATTTATATATGTTATAATCATTTTGTACATTATAATTCGAATATATTAGTTTATGTCAAGAATAAATATATCTTTAAAGTCATGCCGTATGACTTTGATTTTAAACTCTGATATATGTATATAAATACAACTATTTTTTTACTACTCTTAATATAAGTTTGAATATGACTGGTCTTTTTTTTGAATGGGACAATTCCCATATTGAATTGAAATATTCCATTTTTAATTGAAAAATTCCCATTTTGAAGTTTACTATTCTCATTTTGAATTTGCCTGTTCTCATTTTGAATTGGAAATGGTATAGATATGTGTTATATTTCTTTTTCTTTTTTAATATGAGGTGTCGATCTTCAACTACATACATTGGTTGTTAAACCTCATCCAAATTACCAATCCAAATATTATATATATGTGCTCCACTTTTTTTTCTAATATGACGTTCTAAACCATAGCTACAATCAATCGTTGTTAAAAATGATTCTTCCTTAGAAAATCAAAGACACAAACAGATAAACTTTATTTTATTATCATAAATATGTATATAAATTTTATATGAATATTCTATATAAGTATTATCAAAATATTTTGGACAATATCAATATAAATATGTCTACAGAGTGAATGACATCTCTCATTTTAAGAATAATTATAGTGAATATTAATGGCATATGTCGAACAAAATTGATTATTAAACTTCTTTATATCTAATGAATAATAATGAAATGTACATTGTACATCTTATAAAATCAATTTTGAATGAAAAAATGTCATACAATCTAATTATTTATTTAAATGAATGAATGTGCTTAAGTAGATAAAAGAATAATACTTTTACGCTAATATCAAGAACGGACCATAAAAATAGTGAAAATTTAACTTAAAAACTAAAGAAATAGTTTTTAAATAAAAAAGTTTTAATCGTTTTAAAGATTTATGATATTTTTAAGAATGCAGAACAATTTTATTATATTTTTATGAAATTGTGAATTTAGAAAGACAATTTTGTTGTATTTACGGGGTAGTCCAAAATTATAAAGTGGGGACTGAAATCTTGCAGTAATAATTTCATCTCCATTATTTTTCATTAAGAGGTTTCATTGCACAGCCAAACGATAGTTGAAACGAAATAATAAAGAAGTTTGTTTTTGTATCTCATGTCTTTAAGTTTCAAGATGTCGGAGCAACAACAACAAAAACAACGCATGCCCAATCTTCTTCTCACTTGATCAGTGCTGAGAAGGCAACAGAGACTGAAAGCTTATCCATCAAGACTGCCAACAAATTCAAGTAGTTCATTATAGCCACATACAGCCAAACAAGAAGTACCAACACTTCGGCGTGACAATATGGTTTACTTCTGGCTCACCTTCATTAGCTCTGACCACAACCTCCTGGACTTTGCAGTTGAAAGAGCTTTGGAAAAGAATGGCTGTCTTAGCTCTCATCCAAGTATGTATTCAATCAACGCTGTCATAATGGTTCTTTCATTTCAACTGTTTCGGTCATGGCTTCGGTTCAGCTTTATCCTTCTTAGTTCCGGTCTTTGGCTCCTTGGGCGTTATTCCCATATCTTATTATAATAAACAGAAAACTGAATGTACAACATACATAGACACATCCTTCATCACCGTTGCCGTGTTGAGACTGTTATTACTTTTGAAAGTTTTCATATTGAATAAAAAATATAGGTAAATTTAATAATTAAACAAATCATAAATTGTTTTTCCATGATTCCATGAATCACGTTTTTTTCTTATTTAGTCATGATACATCAAGTTTCAGGTCCTGACTCTGTAGTATCAGTCCCATTGACTGATCCGTCATTAAGTATATAATATTTGTTGAAGAAATTTCGTTACCCGTGTATGAAATATTACAACAGCGCTTTGTCAGAAAAAATATGAAGTGCAGGAACGGTGCACAAACTTTTTTTGTTACATTTTTGGCCTCCCTCTAAACCTGATCTTAGCCCTTAATTTTGAGGAGGAGACCAACCCAATTTTTAGGGTCAGCAAGCATTCTTAAAATATTTTGCATGTAAATTATGAGTACTGTTGCTTAGAAAAAGGTGAAAAAACATTGATTGAGAATTTAGTATATTGGAAAGCAATATTAAACCTGTAAAAAGTATTAATACATATTTTGATAGATACTATAATCTGGTAGTAATATAATTTTTTTTAATGGGACTCTAATGTACAATTAAATTTTTTCTTTATTTTACAAATTTAATATATTTTGTTTTTGTTTTTTCAAAGAGAACTAATAATAATTGACTAATTCATATGTTTTTAATATTGTCCTCCAGAAAGCAGTTTCAATAATAACTAGAAACAAATGATTGCATGTAAACTTTGAACTTGTTGTTTTCACATTTGACTTAATGTAGGACATAATATGTTGAGTCTAATAGAATAAAAGTAACGTGAAAATTAGATTAAACATTCATTAACCTAATAAAAAATGTCTTACATGATGTTTATATTTCGTTATAAGTACATATGTAAAAAAAAGTAAAGAATGAGAATCTTATGAAAGTTTATTAAATTAACTTAAGTATTTTATTAAATAAAACATTTTAGATATGGATCTTTTATGTAGTTGAAATAAAGGAGTAAATCTACGTAGCTTTATGTTTTTGAATATATAGTCATAAAGAATTTTTTTCTATGCATACATAGCTTCAGCATAATTACAAGTACTTATAACTTTCTCTTATGTGAACAATATGTATATATAGAGAGAGAGTGGTAAAAAATATGAGCTGTCGAATTGAGAAACAAAACGGAAAATAAAATTGTCCCATGAACCAAGCGGAAAAGTGAAGATCAAGTGATCAATATTTTGCAAAGTAGAGTTGTTAGCGACACTTGTTTTTTTAATAGAGAGGAATGTTAGCCCTCTGTTATTGAACTGGGATATTATACACCACGAGATCTATAAAAATGCTTCTTATTCCTTTCAATCTACTTTTTATCGCCAATACATTAGATTATTCTTCCAAAACATTAAATCAGATTATATGCAATTCTTTTTCAGGGTCTAAAATTCGTTTTAAACTTTACATATATAAAATAATGGAAACATTATTTCATGTTCTGATTTTTTTTTTAAACATAAAAGAAGAAACGACAACGGCATGTTTAATTAATATTAGATCAAAAAACAAAAAAAAACGGCAAATCTGGAGATCTGATTGGAATTGAGGATTTTTATTGCCTTAGTGACGTAATCGTGGAGCCACGAAGGGAGTTCTTGCTTCTTGGGCTTCATTGCGTGTATTAAACATTGTATTTGTAGATGAGCAACTCAATCTTCCACCTATCCTTATATCGTGAGGATATTACAATGAGCCAATCCGAGGGACTCAATCTCACTTGAAAATTTATCCAGACTTCTTCCTCCACCATCCTAAGGATTGGAGTAATTTTTAAACATTGGGAAAATAAATTAAAAGAGGTATCTACTTTTTTTTTTTTTTTTTGCAAAAATAACCATTTTTCTCCTTAAGTATTCGTATTCTTTGTAAAAATACAGGACGTCCCCAGTCTGTACTTCAGCCATTTAAAGGGTGGCCCATCTAGCAGTTGCATTTTGAACTGCCATTTTTTTTTTTTTTTACGTCTAACAGCTGTAGTAACATTCTCATTGTGTCTAGTATTTTGTAACAGGTCTCCGGTTTACGAAATAGTTAAGTTTACGCTCGAAGAAAATTGGGAAATACTGAAGACTTACTTCCGAAATGGAGAGTCTTCAAACAAAACTGCAAGAAAATTACGTCGGTCGAAATAAAGCGTCTTCCAGGCAGTTTGTGGATAAATTTGTGAAGTGTGTGCGCGAAACTGGTTCGTTAATGGATAAAACAACGCGTTCCCGTGTTCGTCCAGTGCGCTCAATCGAAAACATTGCTGCTGTTGCGGAAAGTGAAAAAACGAGCAAGGAGCTGCCCTTACGGTCAATGGTGAGCGCTATCGGGCCATGTTGGAAGATTGTTTGTTTCCCCAAATGGAAAAAGAAGACATCGACGACATATGGTTCCAACAAGATGGTGCTACGTGCCACACAGCCAACGTTACAGTGGATCTTTTGCGCACTGTCTTCGACAATCGCATCATAAGCCGAAACGGCAACGTCAACTGGCCACCTCGTAGCTGCGATTTCACTCCGTTAGACTATTTTTTGTGGGGAACCGTCAAGGATAAATGTTACACCAACCATCCAGAGACGATTGACGATTTGAAACACGAAATTGGAGTCGCCATTGCAGCTATTGAAGCTCACACAACCGAAAATGTATTGAAAAATGGGATCAACAGAATGGGCTACTGTAAGGCCAGCGACGGTGGCCATAGCGGTGGTCCGTTATTAACCGGAATGTTGAGGCTTTAAAATAAAAAAAATTATTTAAAAATATCCATCCGTCTTTTTTTAAAGCGATATATAAAAAAAAAGTTTTGTGGGCCACTCTTTATATATCCAATTCTTTATTTTAAATAATAATTCCTTGGTAGGATTTCTTTATATATTTAAAAAATTTAATCGAGGTTCAGTGAATTTAATTAACTGTTTTGCTTAAAAGTCATTTCTTTGCTCTTCCTTCTGATTTATGAGATTCCTCTTTTTGTCAGGATTGAGGCGTACAACGGTATCCACAGAATTACAATATTGTTGCTATTATTTTAAGTAATACATGCAACCTCATCTAAAACTTATAGGTACTAATTTGAATATTTAAATGACGTTATTGTTATAATCGTTCAACTGGTGACCATGTCATTAAATATGTTTAATTGAGGTTCCTATTTTACTCAGTTCACTTACTGACTTATGAAAATAATATTCACTAAGGGACGGATAATTAATACTCTACAATTAACTACGCAACTTCCAAGAATTACACCTTTTAGCCGATTTAAAAAGGGAAATTCAGCAAAGGGAAGAAAAAGTTTTGTTTTTTTTGTTTGTTTTTTTCCACTGGGGAATTCAGTTTTACTAAACAATTTTCTGACACAAATTACATAGATATAATAATTTAGCAAATAAAATATACTTTAAAAAAAATACGCGCTCATTCTAATCACCATAGATAATCATGTATTACAATACAAATTTACCATTCAATCATCAAAAACCGACGATAGCTTCATGACAATAAAATAGTAATTAACAAATAATGCCATTCAAGGTCCTAAAATACAATCTTAATATAAGTAAAATACTATCAAAGTTATCGTCTCTAGTATTTCCCCATTTGCATATTATATACTGTGCCTTTGTAATTATTCCGTCGATTTTTCTGTCGTTTGCTCTTGATAAAAAATATTTTTTCGAAAATTTAATTCGCAGTGATGATTTGTACGCCACTGTAGATTTCTGTTCATCTGCCGTCTTTCCAGAGTATGTGGTTGGTTATTTCTCTTGTTAAAACAAAGAAAAAACAATCTGCTCGCCCGTCTTTGTTGTATATCCCTACCGTTTCAAGAATACCCGAAAGTACTCTATACTTAAGCCATTTCTCAGGAGCGGTTAGATACTTATTTTTAATGGCTTTGATGCTTTGCTGTGGAGTTCTCAGGATTTTACGACGGCTTAAATAAGCAATGAAAGGAGTAAGTGTAGGTTGTGTTAGACATCTTCTCAGGTACCAGGTCGAAAAAATACTGATCTTGATTCTAAAAGGAAGTATTAGTCCCTCTACCGGTAAAAAATGTGGTCAGACTTACCTATAGAAGGAAAAAACCATCTGATTTACAAGAGAGTTTGACTCTTTCAAATCTGCGGCTACTTCCAATGTAAAATTACCAGTAAAATTATAGCTAATAAAATTTTTAGGAGGCATTTCCCATCCCAAGGAGACTTCAAGTTTTTTGATTACTTTCCAAGTCCCATCACAAAATCCTTTGAGCCTAGCCGAGAATCCGCCCAGTTTTTCAAACACTTTTGATTGGGTCGAGTATGGGTAGTTGGTGTATTTTAAATCTTTTATAACTAGAAAGTGGTTCAATTGGACGCTCCAAAAGTGGTATGTGTCCCACAATTTCCTGATTCAATAGGAGTTGAGGCATTTCCAAAATTTAGCAAATCTCGCTTGAGCCACCATATTTTATTGGATTTTGCATTCTTTGAGTTGATATATTTTTCTTCCTTAAGATTTTAAGGAAATAATCTTCAATTGCATTAATCTCAGAAGCTATATATGGACAGAATGGAGATATTTACAACAAGTGGGGGATTTTGGTCGCAATATACTTGTTTGATGCACTTACTCTATCCCATATGTATAAATTTAGGTAAGCGTAGTGGATAAAAGCTATTTTTATCCTTAAGAAAATTTATTTATAATTCATCAACATGCTATCGGGGCCAACCCATGATCCTAATACTTTATGGTTTTTTCCAAAACTAAATTGTGGCCACGCTTTGTATATTAGGGGGCCAAAATGGCATAAAAGTTTGGCTTTCTCTTCATTCACAAAAAGACCAGATTTGTCAGAAAAACGCCCCTGTTATTCTCAAAATAACTGCAAAGGAAGAAAAAGTTGCTTAAAAAATGAATAAAAATGATAATCATGGTATCATTTGTGGCATCATAAACAGCAACATCTTAAGTGGAAATCATTTTTATTTTTTTCACAAAACGATGAATATATTCAAGCTAACAAGTTAATTTTGTCACTTTGTTTTGAAGCTTTATTTTTGGAGGAGAGACGGTAACTGTTTGAAGTAGTGTTGTATCAGTCCTTATCTAAGATGGCAGTTTAGTCTAGTCCCTCATGTTGGTCTTTTAAGAAGATAAAATTGGTACTTCGTGACGTCATTCAGGATGTTTTTTTCTGGAATCTGAATCAGCATGGGAAAAATAAGGTGTAAATTTTGCTGTTTCTATTCTGATTCCTCTAAATTATTAGTTAGTATAGGTATTCAACTATTTATTACATTTCTAATTGATGAGAAAAAAAATCTGTCAAGAACAGTAAACTATCATATGATCTTTTGATCTTAGTATTATAATTTATCAAACTAATTTATGATCAAAGTATGCTCAAAAACTGAGAAAAAAATCATTTGAACAAAAACTGAACGTTAACAAACGTGTTCTAAGCACATGCAGTCTGCACAGTTTTGTCATTTTAGTGAAATAAGTTTTATAATGTAATGCATGTTGTCTAACATCTTTCACCGTACAGAACGTTTCTAAACGTGTATGATCATTGTATTATGCCTACTTATCAATTAGACTCGCTAATAAGTCATGTAACTGCGGTCGACCTACAAGTGCGCACGTGTACTTATTACGCCCTAACCAGTAATTTCTTTGGGTAAACAAATATATGATTATATATAAAATAGTTTAAAGACTGTATTTTTTGTTACAAATAATGCTGGAATCGGAATTAAAATCAGAATCAACATCGAGATTTTTTATTAAAATTGGCGTTGGGGAATTTAGAATATTCCCATCAAGAATTGTAATAAAAAATGATTTTTTTTTTTGGCGATATAAAAGACATCTGTATAAGCCATTGACATTTTTAGAAAAAAATCAAAGACCGAAATTTTTTAGGACTAATCGCAAGGATCGATATTTTTAAGGACCGATCATAAGACTGAACTACACTCAATAAATTGGTACCAACACAGCATTAAGGATGTCGTTCGATTAGATTTACAAGAAGTATGTAGATAATATTATTTTTTCCTTTCGATGTTATTTCCCTCTCAGAAGGAAGGAAATAAACAAAAGTAATCAAAGGTATCCGGTATAACCCTCTAAGCATATACTCAAATTGTATACTTATAATTTAAAAATGAAAAGGTTTTGTACGTAAAATGTATTGCAGTGGTTAGAATACCATTATCAATAAAATTATTTAAATACTAAAAGTACTTATTTGGCATTTTGTTAGCCCTAAAAAAAACATATCAATCCCCAAACCTCTATATTCAGAAAAGGATATTTGTTGAAGTATGAATATTATAGTATGTTAAGTGCTTAGTAATAAATTATGTGGTGTACACGTGTGATAGATATGGTAACGCACATTTGAGAACAGATTATATTTGAGCACAATATTTAGTTCCCTTGCCAGTCAGAGTGATTATCTTCCAAAATATTTCTGTCCAAATTGTTTGTTTTTTTTCAAATTAATAATGAACTCAGTTCTTCACCAACATTGGTTTTTCTCACTATTCATGTAGCTGGTGGATTAAAACAATGTCTAAATACAAGGGACATGACGGTATACTTACATTTTTATAATAACATAAAATTTGTTGTAAACATAGGTGTGTCAGTATTATTCAGTTGATTGAACTAAAAATCAAATTGTTCCTGATATAAAGAAGATTGAACTTACAGAGGAGGAACGATATTTTGCAGTGACGATGATTTTTGTGCACAACATCATGGATAGTCCCAAACAAGAAGTATCAAATGTGCCTAGGGTACCAATCTGGACAACAAAACAAGACTTAGCACCTTGTTTTGTCTCACACAGGTCACTGGCTGGAAATATGCTCCCCCTTAGCAGTTAGTCTGATGGATTATTTGTCAACATGTCAAGGACATATCCCGTCAACGTTTCTTCCTCCTTCCGTACCCGAATTTAGGATGTGATTGATATTGGAGGCGTATACGTCAAATCTGCCGAAAAATATTGAATCAGTGACAAAATAAAAAAATGATTTTATATTATTTGTTAATTTATATATCTACATAGATATTATAAGATTTGAAGCCTCAGATCAACTATGTGAAGTTCTTGCGTAGATTAATAAGTTACTTACCTATCATTCTAATCAAAAATAATAATCCAATTGCAAATATAATAAATATTTGTATGATTTTATCTTAGTAACACAGATAAGGTACTGCAGTTTTGCTGTTAAATGGTATAATTATTCAATATTATAGCTTGTATTTTTCAGATTTTTAAATGGTTATAAATAAAGATTAATTGCTATAAAGTCATTTTGCTTACATTCTTATCAAAAATTTAATATCACTAAGTTATAGATTTGCATTTAATTATATATTTTATTTTTTACAAAGTGCGTTTACCAAATGTAAAAAAAAATAATTCTACATTATTTATTGTTAATAAAACATTGTCTCAAAAATAAAAAATGTAGGATTTTGACCATTTTTATATATGCAATCAAATAAATACAAGCTTAATTCCCCCAAAAAAAAAAATAATAATTATCAGAACTTTGAAACCGTTTTTTTTTTAACTTTTGACATCAACATTTAAAATAATATGGTAAAATTACAAATATTTGAATGCTTTTAAAATTATAGATGAACAAGTTTATTTTTCCTATAAAAATTAAGAGGTAACACCAACGCATTATTGAGGACAGGATAAAAGCTTCAATAAAGTGTATATATGTATTATTTTTCAGCTATAGGGTGTTGTTACAAAAATAAGTATAGGTACAAAAAAATTGAGTCTTTAGGTGTAATGACGATCTGATTAAAAAGTCTAGAGAACAAATATTTTGCATTTATAAATAAGTTTTGTTTTGTTTTTTTGAAAAGTTTAAGAATGACAAGAATATAGACGAATGGTAGATTTGCACGGACTTAAACATTTTCAAAATTGTAGATCAGACCTGTAGGACCATTTATCGAGTCATAAATCTTATTGAAGATGATGAAAACCTACAAATATTGACTTTGGAAGGCTGAAAAGGAGTACTAGGACGATCCCAACAGTGTCAATTAGGACACACGCGACAAGGTTGGGTGGGATGCCTTACACCGTCCTTTTGCAGCCTTGATGTCGGTTAAAAAGAAGGAAGTAAAACATCAATCATAAACTAGTTATGGTATAACCTAGTATTTCACTTAAGCCGTGATCACGAGGAAATTTCATCCAAAGAAAAGTACATTCCAAGGAAAATTTATCTTGAGCAATACATATATTTGGAATATGTATATCTTAATGAAAAAGTCGACAATGATGTTGTATTTTATATTACTTTTCAAAAGAAAGAATTAAACTCCTTATCCCTGTAAATAAGATCCTAATTCAAATAAAAACTAATGCTGTACAAAACACTTTATTTAACCCTTAACCACAGAAGTTTCATAACTTTAGGATATTCTTATTTCTTTAAATTAAATATAGATATATGGTATTTTATAATTTAATAATCAATCCCAGGGGCACCTGTCTCAAATTATCTACACTTTTATTTTATTGTGTAAAAATACATTTTAAAATTGTACAAGCAAATTATACTAATAGTTACATCATAAAAAACAAATATCTTTTCCTTGGGATGAAATTTTTCGCAATGAACTTGCTTGGGGTTAAACTTGTCTTATAAATTATTGGGATAAACTTCTTTCTGGGTGTAAAAAGAGCGCAGGTGCACATTCATGTAACCTTAGTTACACAATGTTACCCCTATAAAAGTGATGACTATAAGGAAAAAGGATCATCAAAATTCCTTCCATGAGTTAATTTGTTGTCTCAGATAGCAACTACGTCCTGCAACAAGACTGGGCCCTGTCCAAACGTAATAAATCCGTCTAGTAGTGGCTTGACGACTACGTTTCCAAAATATCGACAAGATGAAGAAGGTTGTTTATCGTCAATGGGAAGCTATGAACAGCGAATACATTATTAATGTGTTTATTGCCTTCAGATGCCAAATAGATGCCGTTATTGAGATCCCAATGAGGAACCGTTGAATAAAAGAATTATTGTACTAATTCTACTCAGCTTTCATATTAAAAAAATCAATATTGGTCAATAAAGTTAAAGTTATAAATACTTATATTTTTCACAACAACAAGTGATATGTATGAAGTAATAGTCAACTCGAACTTTAATATAAAAATCGTCAAACCAAATTATTGTTTGTTAAAATTTATATTTCACCAATTAATAAATTATGAACATTTCATGCTTATATTCGTCAGCCCTATAAAGTGAGAAACTATTTCATATCCTTTTTTGATAAATTAACTAATAGTTTTGGTATAATATCACCCATATGCCTCATATTAATATGTATATGTCACCTGAGTTTAATAATAAATTGTGTTGTTTAGAAGGAAAAAAAACCAATAAATATGAAAATTATAACATTGTTATTTTTCCTTGATGGTTTTTAAGTTACCAGCTATATAAATAAAAGTCATGGTAAAGTATTTTTTTATTTTTTCCAAATCATTTTAAAATAAACACATTTATAGCACTCATAAAAGTTTATTTGACAAATCTATGCTTTTTAAACCCATTCAAAATATTATTTATCTTCATGAAACATGGTCAAATGACAAATATGTGATCTTGCCTGTTTTCTTTATTTCAAAAACCAATGGCATATAGCTACATAACAGGAGACCACCCACATATGTATCATTAATTTTGTCAATGTTTTGGGTTCGTTGGGAAAAGTATTTAGGAAACTAATGAAGCTGAGATTATTTAAAAAATAAAAGCAAACTAAATAAATCCTTGATTAATCATATCATTAATCTAAGTTATTCATATTATCAAAATTTTAAAATATTTTAACAAAGGAACTTTATTGAACAACGAATAATTATTTATTTACTATTAAATTTGGGTCAATTTTGGCGTGGGAATGTTAACATAAAAATAAAAGTATATAGCTATCAACTGTGACAATAAAGATATTTAGATTCTAAATTTGAATTTGGGATTCATATTGTGTTGTTTTGTTTTCTAGTTATCATATTTTCACTCCAAAATATCTTCTTTTTTTTGGGGGGGGGATAATCAAATATAGAAAAATTTAATCCTTGTTGATCTTGAACAAAAAGAAAGAACATTATTGTGAGGTCATCGCATAAAAAGAATAAACCTGTATGTATATAATCTGAGAATGTACCTTTGTATATAATATATTTGTATTAGTACCGATATAATTGTCTATCAGTAGAAACGTCGTAAGTTGATAACTCAACATAGCGTAGCCTACAAATTATGTGCCTTATCCACGAATTAAGGCAAATGGTACTTGTCAAGTTACAGCACTTGCAGGAGAAGAGTTATTAACATTAGACGAAAGAACCGAGGATATTATGAAGAAAATTCAATTTATCAAGTCCAAAGTCGAGAGAGGATGCCTTACAAGAAATGGAGACAAGATTCAACTATGAGTTGGAATGGGAAGAAGAGGAAGCCAAGACTGCGCTGATTTTTATTGAAGGGGTCACTGAAACAGTTGAGAAATTAAGGATATCGATCCTAAAACTCTCCAAAAATTCCATAAAACTAAAAGAAAGTAACCCCCTCCTGTCCAAGAAGTCAAAACTTTAAAAATATAGAACAATTTGAAGCCAGACACACAAAAGACTAGACACTGGCGGAATTCAGATCATGTCGGACAAGTTACGAGCTCTACTATTCCACACAAAAAATGGGACAAATAAACAAAGTGGATACAACAGGGATATTTAAAATGTTGTCTAGATTTAATATTACAAAGTATATTATCGTTCAAAACAAGTCCGGCCACTACAATAATGGGCATCAGCGGATATTTAGATTAAATAAACCAAAAATTTTTACAGGCAATTCCCCTCCTAACGCGTAGGTATGGCATCTTTCGATGTTATCAAAAGCAGGGAGAAATATTCTTGGACTGACATCTCCGTCTTATGCTACAAGGACAAGAAGCAGAGCTCAGCACCATAGATGAAGACTCTTATTACGCCCTATGCTTGATCACGTGTATAAATAATAGTCGTCTAAGTGATGAGGTTCTCCATCAAATTGAGCCAAACCATGAAAAGCTTATCCAAATATCCATACCCTGGGAGTCAGCTTCATCTATGGAGGAAAAAATAAAGCATGAAAAACAAGCAGATGGTGCATCTCTTTCTAATTACAAAGATCGACAACGACAACAACAAAATCAGACTACAAACAAAAAGCTTCATCATTCACCGGAACTTAAACATAAATGCTATAGATGTGACGAGTCAAATACATCACATCAACCTTTTGAATGTCCTGCTAAAAATGAGACGTGTAAGAAATGTAAAAAGAAGAGCCATTTAGATTAAATTTGCTTACATGATCCTAAATCTTCAGTGCAGAGTAAGGCCAAGCCAATCAACACGGGGAAAATCCGAGTAAAACTCTATCGATCGATCACATCACACCATATCTCGAGGCTGAAGTTTATCCAAGGTCAGGCCAGCCTTTTACCATGAAAGCTCTGCCTGATACAGGAGCAACTAAGTCACTTATTTTACAAAACTTGATATTGGAAGTACAACATCGAAATAGACTTAACTGAAAGACTCTCCATCACAGCAACGAAAAATTCAAGCTTGAAATGCATGGGCATCGTTTTTCTTCATACCAAAATTGGAGAAACAGACATCATGGCATACGGTACTCCAGATTAATTGTTTCACGGCATGTTCTAAAAAAAATGAAAATTATACCTGGATCTTTTTCTCTAGTCCTTCAAGTCTCTCCAAATGAACGTATCATCCGTAAGACAATATCGACGACGGAAGATACATATCTCAAAAATATATAAAAAATAAGTACGTTTACTTGGTGAATTTGATTCAGTTTTTCAATCTTTAAAAAAAAAACAATGAAGGGTCCTCCTATGCAAATGTAATTGACGTACAAATTGGATATTCTCCCGATTCACGTTATCACAGGACGAAACATTCCATTTGCGTTCCAAGATGCATCTGAAAAAGAACTCAAATTAATGATTTCATCAGGCGTAATTGAACAAATTTGCCAACCTACTGATTGGGTTAGTCCTTGGATGGTCATTACAAAACCAAATGGATCCGTACAGTTTGTCGTGGATTACACCCGCCTTAACAATTTTGTTAACGCCCTATTTGTCCCTTTCCATCTCCAATAAAACTCTCATCTGCAATTCTATTAATATTTAAATACTTTTTGTATTAGATGCTACTAAGGTATATTGGCAAGTTGAACTCGATGAAAATTTATGCAACCTGCCCATATTCCTTACACCCTTCGGACGTTTTCGATATTGTAGAGCTCCAATGGGATGGAACACTCACGGAGATGAATTGTGTTTGAGAAGCGACAGAGGATGAGAAGGTTTGAAAGGAGTAAGAAAATTGTCGATGATATAGCCATATTCACTTCCAACCCTGAATAACTTATAAATAGAGTCAAAATAGTCCTCGTGAGATGTAAAGAGAATAATATCAGACTATCAAAACCAAAAATTCAAATAGGTGAATCCATGAAGTATGTAGGATATATTGTTCCATCCAACGACATATCATAGTACACAGAAAAAGTAGCAGCCATCACTCTATTTCCTTCAACAAGCACTCTGGGTGAAAAGGCTCTGTTATCGCTCACTTGTATCCGAATCTTCCTAATACACTTCTGACGTATGCTTCACGTCTTCGGGGAATCTGCTATTCTACAAATTCACAGTGATGGTTCCATTAGATTAATTCACTGTGTCTCACGATTTTTGAACCACGCAGAAACGAGATATTCAGTTTGTGAATTAGAACCCCAAGCTATTCAATGAACTATCCTCAAATGTAGACTTACTTATTGGGAAATCAGGTTAAAATAACTACAGGCCATATACTTCCCATGCGAATGTTTCGTGGCTCTAATATAGACTTAAAAGAAAATTCAAGGATCCAACGTATTTTGCAGAAACTAGAAGTATACTGTTTTGACATTGAATGGATCCAAGCAAAGAGCAGCAAATAGTTGATGCCTTTTTACGTTTCCCAGTATTTGATCCTGAAAATGATTAGTGAGGGGCATTTCTGTTTCGTGCATTAAGTTCTTCACAACCAGAAGTTTAATATAGAAAATTTTATTAATGCTTGGAAAGATGATATCATATAAAGCAGTGTAATCAGCTCATATGAAAAATGTGGATCCTAAACAGTTTCCTTATTCCCATATAGTAAGATTCTTCTCCAAACAGTGGGATCATCTCAGCATAGATTAAAGCACTAACTTATTAGTTTATAGCTGTTATTTTTCTTCTTACCTATAGGTTTAGTGACCTATATATAAATGCTCCGTGTATATTTATGTATAATGATATATTAATTTATGAGTCATTCTGGATTCTCCTCGTGTAGAATAAAATATATATCTATAAATTCCATATCTTCATATATCTCATATCCACGTATATCATATGGCGCAGTTAGTAAACCAGAAACAATCTTAAGAAATATAATGGAAGAACTTAAAAGTAAGAAAATTGACTTTATAAAAACCAAATGTTAAGGCATACAAAGGTCATGCCTCACGGAATAATGAACTGAAGCGTTCTAACAGATAGGAATTAGTAGATATTTTTCATCAAATGGCCCGTGGAAGATTATATGCCTTAGAGGATATTTTAGAATTAATGGAGTTCAAGTCTGAAACAAAGGAGCAACAAGAAGATGTCTTGATGTTTATCGAAGAGAGAAATTGCATGGATGAAGAAGTTATGAAGAAACTCACGAAAAAAAAATGGAGGAACTAACAGGCAAGGAGGATCAGATTCTGCCTTCAAATGATGGAGAGTGTAAAGTATACGGAAAAAATTGCATATAAGCAACTGGAACTATTCAGAGGAAGCATAGATTTAAATGATTTTATTGAATGGAAACTCAGTTTTGAATACTACCGGCAACTAACAAGAGTTGATAGCTACTCTCACACAAAACAACTAGCAAATTTAATATCCTTAATGGATATAGAAATGAGGGAGAAATTAAGAGGCTCAATTGGGATTAAAGAAAACACAGAGTTATCCCTTCCTGAAATACTAGAAGAATTGAGGAAATATTTTCGCTGTTAATATAGCATCATTCTTGACAAAGTTAAATTGCATTCCTTATATCAAAAAGAAGGTCGATCATTTCAGGACTTCTATGTAAATGTAACTCGAATTGAAAATTGTGCTGAATTAAATGAACGATTTGGTAATAAAGACTGTTTCAAAGAAAATAGCAAAGTTAAATTAATTGTGGGACTTCGGGATGAAGAAACGAAGAAAAAACTTATGGCCATAGGAGAAAAAGAATGTACACATTAAAAAATTATTGATGGATGTCGAGCTGAGGAAATGTCAAAGAGGGATTATGAAAAGTTAAATTTTGTAAAAGTCAACAAGATTACATGAGGAAAACTCAGGTATCAAAGCCTTAGTCGAGGGAGAAATAGTTTTAGGATAAATCCTCCTTAAAGAAAAATAATGGATTGCATATTCTGCTCAAGAGACCATATTATAAATAAATGTCCTGCATGGAAACAGGAATGTAGAAATTGGTGAGTTAAAAGATTCAAAGGTCTGTAAAAATGATATTGAAAGAAACGAAAGGGGTCATGTTAAGATACGTGACCACATTTAGTCCATCAACTGCAAAACAAGTTTGATGGAAAATATTTATGTACTTATAGTTATGCAATTCCAGACTCTGATAGTGAGGTATCTATTGTGGATGATAATTTTTTTAAATAAACTGGAATACAACTTAAAGATTTAAATAGATCTTCAGGTTCTCGTTTGAAAGGAGCTACTGGAGCTACTTTTAGTCAACTAGGGTCATTAATTTTAAATGTATGTTTTGGAAATGTGGAAATGAAAGACGAGATTATAATTGTAAAGGAAAATGCTAAATTTCTAATATCGTGGGTGTTGTGTAAAAAATTAAGAATTTTACCAGAGGATTATCCAAGTCCAATTGAGCGAGGTAGATGAAAAAGAACCAAAGAACCTAGTGCTCGTGGAATCCAGGAAATGAAATATGTTTCCGATGAAAAAAATTAAGACCACGAGAGACAAGCTTGTGGAGGAGTATCATGATGTATAAATTGATGGAAATCAACCATTAAGAAAGATGAAATGCGCACCGATAAAAATATCTTTAATAGAAGAAGCAGAACCTTGAAAATCTACTCAGTAAGGACGATTCCTTTTGCTTATAGAGAATCTACGAAGAAGGAATTGGAAGAATTGTGGACAAAATGAATAATTGAGCCGCTGGGAAATAAACCCTACGGAATAGTGCTGCCCTATTGGTTTAGTGGGTGATGGTTAGACTAACAGTGGATCTAGCAAAATTAATTAAGTTTGTCAAAACTTATATATATTAATCCCATGGAGATAATTTCAACATTCAACCTGGAAATATGTACTTTTCCATGTTAAATGCAATTAAAGGATATTGGCAGATCCCTTTACACCATGCAATCGGCATCCGGATATGAAGGACTCAGTCTTGCCCAATGGGTATTGGGCTACTTACAAAAACTCGGGTCCCACCGTTGCCCGACAATTGTCTACTCTCGCCAGTCGCCTTCCGACTATGAGAAGGTGGAACAAAAAGAGAGAGAAAGACCTCTCATCCAAAAAAAAAAAAAAAAAAAGTACTATACTACCTCTACAAATCAAAACACTTTGATTCTTGGAGATCACTATAGGATCCAAAATACAAAATAAAGGTGTGGGAGACACTTGGAGTAATTACTCGAGGGAAGATGGAATATCCTATTTCGTTGATGTAGAAGGAAAGAATATCATATGTAATAAACGCTTCCAAAAAACGTATCAACCAGAATGTACTTAAATACGACTTACATAATATTAGTATTACATAATTATCCGTCAGTGTTGTCTATTAATGTTTTGTGAAGTGTATTAATATAATGTGTCAGTAATGTTAATATATTATGGTATTTGTCGTCTTGGGGGTAGATGTGAGTTCATTGCATAGAAAGATTAAACCTGTATGTTTATAATATTAGAATATATCTGTATTAGTATCAATATCAGTCTATCAGTAGAAAAGTCTACTGATGATCACTCAAGAATTATTTTTGTTCAATAGAGAAACTGCGAACTGTTGAACAAATCTTAAATTTCTAAAATGATGAAATATTCTTTCCATAATATTAAAAACAAACAATTTTTACCTAATAGCCCCATTTTCCCCAAATTATAATGGATTATACCAAATATTAAAAATGCCTTAATAGTCCTCTAATTGCAGAAAGGGAAAAAGGTATTACCATGAAAACCGAATATTCTCATTTATAATTATAATTTTTGGGAAGTTTATTGATGTTTTCTATATGAACGTAAGAAAGAAGACATGACACAAATTAAACGAATTAATGAACTTATGCAAAATTAGGTATATAATAAATTTTACTGATAAACCAAATAGCAAGAAATATTTATAGTATAATAATTAACCCATAACATCATATTTAGTACAATATAAGTGGCTTACAAATTATGTATTTCCACCCAATATTCCAATTTTGCAAAAATATTTTGTACTGTCTCCTACAT
This sequence comes from Lepeophtheirus salmonis, assembly GCF_016086655.4. Taxonomy (NCBI): domain Eukaryota; kingdom Metazoa; phylum Arthropoda; class Copepoda; order Siphonostomatoida; family Caligidae; genus Lepeophtheirus; species Lepeophtheirus salmonis. Next base: position 62,984,902 of record NC_052135.2, read on the forward strand.
TAAAAATGGTTGCAAAGAAAAAAAATATTTACGCAAAAATCAAACAAACTAATATACTAAGGTAGTCTGAAAATTTTCCAACCTCTATTTGAAGATTTCAGTACATGTAAATAAAAGCTAATCACATATATATCGCATCTGTTGACAGTTATTTACTAAATTATCTGGCATTTTAGACAGAAAGGTGTTTGATTGAGTTGATGTCAGTATTTTTATGAAAATGGACAAAATCGAGTATCAAGCTGTTATTATTATTTTTTTTTTTCTTTGAAAGTGTAACCTTTACATAGATTCAAACAATAGCAGACTTATCAAGGCTTGTTGTTCTGAAAATTGACTCATCTAGTCAATCCATCTCGAATTAATTGAGTCAAAAAGAAAAAGTATCTCGTGAACAATTATTTTGTCGAAAAAAACGCCAAGTATAATTTGGACGGATTGCAGAGATTGGAGCATCGCTGGGAGAAGTGATTAGAGTTACAAGGAGACAATGTTGAAAAATATAATTCAGAAAAATTCCTTGTATCTTTTTTATGTCGGAAACCTTTCAGAACACCTTTGTACATGTAAGACATATTTAGTTAGTCATTTTACTATAATTATTATTATAATTTTGGTTTTTCTTTAGGCGTTTTCCAATATTAACTGTAAGAAAGAAGATATGAGTGTCATTTCTCCCGAAAATCTTTTTTGCATATTTTTTTATTCTAGATTCATATATACCTTCTCAAAATGACATCAAGTGTCTGTCAATACCTATACCCAATACAATATGAATTTTTGGACACTGAAATTTTTTGCACTTTCCTACTTACAACCCTTTTAACAACTTATATTGACAACTTAATTTTATGGGTGTTTTACGTGTAAAAATATTTGTTTGATTAGGTTTTCAATAAAAAATAACAATTATTTGGTTTCAATTCAAGATTTTACTTCATATGATTTATCAACAATGTTTGAAATGAAGATGAAATGTTTTTTTGTTATTTTGGATATAAATGGGTTAATCCAAATACAGTCAAACCTGTGTCGAAGAGACACCCTTTGTAAGTGTATCATTGCACAAAGCGACCTTATTATGATTTGGAATTAGGAATCTTTACAAAATAAGAGACCTAGTTTAAGAGGTTACATGCAATAAGCGGTTGCTTTTTTAGTTTCCCTTGCCTGATGAAGATGTTTGAATACTTTGAATAGTATTTTGTCCGTGCATCATCGATCAGTAAAAAACTTATAATTTACCAAGTGATGTCTAATGTAGAATATACCTATATATATATATGTACATACATGTAATATTTTTAAAACAAAAGGTTTATTTATCAGGATATGTGAGAAGTTTTTAAAGCAGCAGTTTATATAAATGATTAATCAAGTATACATTTATATAAATAAAGGAAATGGTGGGGTTTTTCAAAAACAAATACATTTTTTAACAATATTTATTAATTAATTTAAAAACAATCCATCCACATTTGATTATTCATAATTATAAAAGTATATTAGACTACCCTTTTTTTGGAGTTTACATGTTTTCCCCAGCACAAAAACCGGTTCGACCGGAGACAGTCAAAAATACTAATTTGGCAAAGTTTAAGTTCTCATTCTTTGTTTTACCAAACATAACAAAGCAAAATTGAAGAAAAGGAGGAACATTATCTACAATAATGAAGTAAAGTTTGTCTGAATGTATGAAAAACTGTCACTTATAAAGCGCTCTCAGATGAATATCACAAACATATTTTGATGTAAGAAATAACGCCGTAGTCGTATTAATGAGCTGTTGCAGGTTGTACATATAGAATTGAATGTGTTTACACAGGAGTAATTTTAAATACTCAGTAATTTCCTGACGTATATCATATTCATATTTTGAACCAAAAAATAACAATGAAGTTGTATTAATGAAATATTGAAGGTGTGTCGATGTATAATAAGTGAAATATTTATGGTTTTTTTGTTTTTTTTGTTATTGCTCTCTTCTGTATATCATAATACATATATTATGCATTATATGTTAATATTTGAATAAAACATAAGCACTGGTTTGTTTGTAAAATTGAATTAACTCTCGCAGGCATTTTCTATTTAACTGACAGCGATTACTGGTTTGATTGTTTTTGTTGCTAGTATGAGCTCTAGAGATTAAAATACTTATTCATCATATTAAAAAAATTATCAAAATTTAATTATTATTACATTCTTGAAGAAAAAAAATCATATGAATTTATATAAGTATTGAGTACCTAATTGTGAATGTGCTTTTGAAAAACAGAAAGTAGCACTGGTGATTTCTTATGGAGTAATTTTCTTTGTTATAAAAGCCAAATTTGTCTTTTAGCCTATTTACTCCCGGCTATACTGGGTACTACCGCTAGTCTTTGGTAGAATAAGGAAATTGCAAGTCATAGAGCACATCATATACGCCTTGAATTATTAAAAAATAGGGTCACAATAATTTGACTGATAAACCAAATTCCAAAATATTTTAAAATTAAATTTTTTTAATCGTACTATCATATTGGGGCAGTATGAGTGACTTTAAAATGAACAACTTTGTTACATAATTTTTATATCTATCTTTCAAATTTAAATGGCTTATACCAATACAAATATATTGTATCTAGATTTTTTACTGTGCCCGGCAGATTTTTTTTTTTTTTTTTTTTGGTAAAGGGAAAAAAATATTGATGTATATATATATTATATACCTATATACAATTAGTGTAAAATGACTTCTTATTTAGGACTTAACCCTTTCAGACCTATAAGGAATTGAAAAGAAAATCGACAATAATTATATTCAATTCTTGATCTCCTTCATTATATCATAACTAACTAGAATTATTTTTTTAATAACTTTAATGGGTTAGCCAAAATTTGAATGGAAACACCAGTGTCCCTCTGGGTGTGAACGGTAATTTTTTATTATGTATAAGCAAAATACTGAAGTTACGGTAAGCAGTTGAATTCTTAACATTTTTTAATTATTTTTATACAGGGTACGGAAGCAGAACGTAGACTTTTAATAAATGCTAACTATGTAATTAAAATTGAGAGGTTTTGTGATTTCCCCTACAAATTCCGAATTTCCTGTCTTTTCTGCATAAGTAAACAATAAGAAACATTTCTCAAATCTTTTATCATGAGTGACCAAGAAGCAAAAATGCAGAGGATATCAGACCTTCTGGATGTCAAAATTTTGGTGGAAGAGATTATGAACATTGTGAAGTGCTCCAGTAGCCTCATTTTCAAGGTGACCAAGATGAAAAAGGATAGAAAAGACCTCCCAAGCAAAGAAAGAAGTGGGGGACACAACTTGAAAACGGATTCTGAGTTTCTGGGGGACCTGAAGAAGAAGATCAAGGAGGAGCCCACAAAATCCATGAATCGCCTCTCTAACGAGTTTGACGTGGGCGAGGAGACAATCAGGAGGGCTGTGAAGGAGGACTTGGGGTTGTCCACTTACACAAGGATCCCACACAACCTGTTGATGGATACTCTGAAGGAAATGAGACTGCAGAGGTGCAAGAAAGTTTGTACGAAGATCAAGACAAATGGGCCCACAGTAAAAAATTTCTCTTGCGAGAAGGTTTTCACCGTGGAGCAGGTGTACAAGCGTCGAAACGATCCCCTAAAGAGGTCAAGGTGGTGTTCTGTACAAAAATCCGGCCCAAACAATGCTCCTAGGGGTTGTGGTATCCGACGGCAAGAAAATGCATCCCTTCTTTTTTAAGGCAGTGGAGAAAATCGGCCAGGAGGCCTACTACAAGGAGTTGAGGTTCCCCATACTTCCATGGTTTAAGACCACCTACGCAGAAGGCACTATGTGGGGACCCAAGATGGTACACCCTCACATACATTGGCCAAATGCCAGAATTTCTGCGCCGACAACATGGCTGATTTTTTAACCAAGGACATGTGGCCTTCATCTTCGCCGGATTTGAACCTGTTGGACTTTGTTGTGTGGTGCACTTTGGAGAAGGGAAAAAACCGGACATCTCATCCGAACGTGGACTCCCTTCAGGCCGCCATTGTGAAGTAGTGGAACAACTTGTCCGAGAAACTCCTCATCGAGTCCTGCAAGGCTTTTTGCCAAAGTGAAGAGGCTGTGATTGCTGCTGAGGGCAGCCATATTGAGTGAACATATTCACAAAGGTCATGGTTCAAAGTTTTGTTTAATAAAATTTCAAAATTATTTATCAAAAATAACAATTATTCACATTTTTTTTAAATCAGTCATTCAGTCCACGTTTTGCTTTGGAACCCTGTATACATTTTTTTAAATTCAAATAAGTAATAATTATACTATGCAAAATTAATTAAAGCTAATTTAATAACTGTTTACATAAGGAAGCAATTTCTATCTCTAACCAAGTATAAAGCAAGATTACAAGCTATACAAATGACCAAAATACGATTTCTATATTTTTGCTTGAACAGTAAGCACATCTTTTTCTTTTTTTTTCAAACTCCGGTAAATTTCGACTATTATTATCCATTATAACAGATATATTTTATCTTTTTGTTGGTCTAGACGATTGGGTTGCCCTCTTACCCCGTTCATAAAATTAAATTTAACTCTTGTCAATTACAACTTACAAATCAAGAAGTGCTAATTTATTTGGATCCTTAATGTTATAAAGGATATTGCATACTATATCTAGAAGAAAAAAATTATATGAAATATTTTTACTTTTAACGAACTTTATGTGCCTAAATGTACTTATTAATATTTTGATAAGATTGATTTATTACATAAGTAGCAACGCTTATACTTTAAATTTAAAAAAAAAAAAAAAAGAGCGACTTAAAAGTCAACAAATTAATCAAATTAACAAAAATCTTGCATCTTTACAAGAGCAAAAAGATTTTTTAAGGATTTTTCAGATGCAATGTAAAAATGTATCTTAATAAAAGTAATTCAAAACAGATTTGAATCAATTTTAGAAAGATTAGAGTACAAAAAATATCAATTCGCTAACAACGGATTAATTAGTCCTATTACTAACCATCCGAAAGACCAAAAGTCTTCAAGACCGGTCCTTAGATTGGACTGAGCCAAATAAATAAGAACTCAAACAACACTACATACAATCTACCAATATATTTTTTCAGCCAACAAATATTCCCACTTTTATAATTTTTTTATTGCTGGTTTGTTAAAATTCGATTAGTAAAATCAATCACCAAATGATTAAAATCTATATATAGGAATTTATGACCATGCATAAGACAAAGATCTCTATTTATTTATAGGTCCTTTCTGATAAAAGCCACACCACAATTATATCTCAAATTATGGTGATGGTATTTGTTGATGTATCAAAAATTACTGATTTAGATATCTTCTATGATCATATTTTTGGCAATAAAAATTCCAATGTCATAATACGACCTCATGGAAGGTACTTCTGATATCTCTCTCTATATATAAACATTTTTATATATATTTTTGAAATAATCCTTTAAACTTTAATTGCCTATTACAAACAAATTTAAAGAGTTTGTTCGTATATAAATGTACTTGCATATAATTGTAATTTCTATTTCAAATTGAGAACAAAAAAAATTATATGCATACAATATATTTTTAGGTACATGAAAAAAATATAATAATTGTTCTATAAATTATGAAAAGACAATTAAAGTCGTTACTATGAGAGACAACATACATATTACTTATAGACTCTGATTTCGATTTTGCACAGTAGTTCATACAAAAATGCAATAAATAATGTAGTGGAAAAAATGAAAATTTGATGGTTTATTTTTTATATTATTTTTTTCCAAGGATATATTGATAATTTGGAGAAAGAGAATACATCTAACAAAATTTTGACGGGAATATTAAACAAGAAGCTAGTGAAGATCCTCCGACATATAATTCCACAAGAACAAAAAGACTTTATGAAAAATAGATTTGCTGAAGACATCCCAAATACAGTCCTAGATATGATCAATGAGATTAAGCTAGTAGGCAAAAGTTTTGTACTTTGTCTGATAGATTTCGAGAAAGCTTTTGGAACTGTCTCGCACCGATTCATTCTTCGGGAATTGTTCGAACTAACTTTTCCACACAAGTTTGTAAGAATGATAGCCACCATTCTCAAGAGTGTTCCTAGTACAAAACAAATGGAGGGATATATGTCCAGTTTCCTTAGAACAAGGGGATGTCGATAAGGGTATAGACTATCCGATCTCTTTTTTTAATTGCCGTTAGATGTCTTCACCGAATGAGAAATAGAAAAATTAAGGGTTTCAATATGTTGATAAAGTTTATAAATCACTCTGTCATGCAGATGACCTCACAACGATCATAGAGGGTTGCACGGAGACCTTAACAAGCTGGATGAAAAAAGTATTTCCTACACTGGAGAGGTTTAATACAAAATCTAGAGTCATAGTTTATCTCGAAAAAATAGTTGTCCTTACTCACGAAAAGTTAGCTCTTAAGGCAAGATTTCCACATCTCAAGTTCTCCACTTCGTCTTTGCTCCTGGGTCTCAACATCGAAACATCCCAACCTCAGGGAGCTTTAAAAATAAATGAGTCATTAATTTTGTCAAAACTAGAAAACTGAAAAAACTTATATTCGTCACTTCGCCTGAATCTTTTAGATAAAATTAAAATCTGGAACTCCATAATGATCCCAAAAGTAAACCACCTTATGAAGTTCACTCATTTCAGAGAGATTATTTGCAAAAAAATGTAAAGGATTCGAGAGGACTTCCTGCGGATTAAAAAGAGGCCGTATATATTGCGAAGCCAGTTAGAGGATCCCATTAGATACTGGGGACTAGGTTGCCTAAATCACGAAGCAAGCTGGAAATCATTGAATCTCTCTTGGTTCCTAGGTTGATTCTTGGTCAGGACTTCTAGGTACTTAGAATTTAAAAATATTTCTACGAGCAGTTTGGCTACCATATAAAAGAACAACTCCATATAGGTTCACGGGAGTTATGCAAAGTTACCAAATCAGTTGACGATTTCTGGAAAAGAATGAACTACATTTGGAACTCGATTATCCCAATAGGTCTTCTGTTACTTGGTCCACACGAGCCCCTAAATTACGACAATGGATTATTAAATAAAGACAAACTGCTCAAGTCTGACAGACTTACTTCTTTCGAACAACTGAGACAAACCTGAGAACCAAGTCTCACCTCATACAATTTCCTAGTAAGAGCTCACGTTTTGAAGCTTTGGCAGAGCTCCAAAGATAAGCAAAGCTACTGTGAACACCAACATTTATTGTCTCTTGGCCTTTGTAAATGTTTCCAGTAGATCAGTTAAAATTGTAATAGGAAGGAGTTTAAGGCATAACAACCCCAGAAGAAAACGAAAGAAACGGCTACTTAATAGTCATTGCGCTCTATTTTGCAAAAAAAAATTGTGGTTATTGATGAGTTTGTTCATATTATGCCTATATATTTATACAATATATTTGTAAAACTTTGAATAGGGAGGAGGAGGGAGTGTCCAGTAAGTATTTGATTTGATACAGATAGACCTAAAATTTTGGTTATTATACAAAATTGCAATTCGAAAGGTTGCTGAATGGAATTGTTTAGGTTCTGATTTTTTAAATTTGACAGTATTGTAATGACCAGATTAAAAATTGAGTATGCAGAGTGTGACAGGGAAATTTTCCACGATCAAGAAGCAAAACCAAAATCTTAATAACTTTTTAATAGAAACATATACACTAAAAAATTATATTAAAAAAACTTTTAGTAATCAATCTTGCCAATAATTATTCAATATGGCCTCATCCAGCCTCTATCCCATCCTCCACACGAGTTTAGAACTTGGCATAGGTTGCCATAATATAATCAGCAAACCTGTTGGCCTATTTCTTCTTGTGGCCTTGAGCTCTTGCACATTGTCTGGGCCGGATGTTTTGTCTGTAGGTACCTTGGACTTCTTCAGGTGATGCTGCTATAAATCTGTCGTTTTTTCGGTTCCAAACCTAGTCAAATGTGAAGATATTCTTGTCGGTGATGATCTTCATAGTCAGCAAGTGACTCTTCAAGTAGTTAAGGAAGTTTTTGTATCTTTCAAGCCTCCATCCTCTCGGCGAGGAGATGTCTTGGAGTACTGTCAGAGCTCTTAAGACTGAAGTCATCATGAACTGCCTTCCTGATGGTGATCTAGTCCACTTTGAATTCGTCAGCCAAGCGGCACATTGATGCTGTTAGATCTTCCTTGATCTTGACGTCCAGGGATTTGAGAAATGATTCATCTCCCTTCAAACCATTTTCTTCGCTTTCTACCTTCCTTTTGACTCCTCATATTCTCCGTATAATAATAATAATAAATACCATCTTTTTAAAACTTCAAACTCATAGTCTTAAGAATATTTTCAAAGTGAGGATATATTTTTTCTCGAGGCCTTATATTTATACAAGTTTTTGTAGTATTTATTGATATTTGCAATTGCTAAGTTAATGGAATACTTTAAAAAATGATACTAAATTGAAATGACGAAAGTATTGTCATCTTTTAACTGTTTATCATGTTTAAAAATACATCCTACTTTTAACCAGCTCACTAATCGCGATACAAAAGGATGATCACTAACAAAGCGCTAAAAAATAAAGTTTTTAAACTCCTGAAGAAATTCAATACACGATTGTTTACATTCAATTTTCTCTAATAAAAAATAGTCTTTAGTTGGTCATAAAAAAGTTTGACCTCTTGTATGTAAATAAAGTAATTTTATCTGCTTTCAATCAAACATTCTATCAAAATTGAAAACAGCATTCTTTACACAAAACACTCACTAATCAAGTTTGTCGTATTGTGATATTTATAGAATATGTGTAGAAACATAATTATTCCTTAAACATAACACAGAATACAGGTTTTTCCCAACGACTCGTTCCTACATCATTAATAATAATAACATAGTTGAGTTCTTATCGACTCACAATCATTTATTTATACCCAAATCTCTATAAATTGGAAAAGGAATGGAATGTATTAGTATGATTATATCACCAAAATGCCTGATTTGATCAAGATTTTCAATATAAAAAACGTCTCAATATCTTTGTTTTATTTTTTAAATAAAACAAAATGAAGTGCACAACTGGTGTTGTTAAAGGTAACAGGACTTAAAGCCCCAGCGGACATCTTTATATTATTTTCCCAATTTTTTAGTATTCTCATTAATTTATGTTAAGATAATTGGAAAGTACACCATGAATTACAAATATAATCATACAAAGTTTTACATATATATTTTTCACTAAAAATTTTTACTTTTGAAAACTCTTAATTGGAATATATGAAACGTAGTAAGCTTCTACAAAAAACATGCAAATATCAAAGGAGCACATATGATCTCCCCCTCCCCATGGGTTTAACAAAGGATAGTATATGGAATAATTACTCTCCCTGAGCTTCAGAATTGAAAATTAATAATTTAATTTTTTTATTATCAAATATAGCTGTTAGCTATATTATTACGATTTGATCAATTGATAGAAAATCTTAATATGTTAATTCAAGCTTTATTAAGTAAGGTCAGCCCTTTTTTCAACAAATCTATCATGGAGAGGGTTCAAATAAAACCTGTTTAATTTATACTCTAAAAGAGATAAAAATAATTGAGTAACTATACCAAAAGAGGGACAAAATATATCAAAGTAGCAGTGTATTTTTTTTTCGCCATGGCAGTTTTTTTTTAAATCTGGGAGTTCTGCTGTGGGAATGGGGGGAAGGGGGGATTTTGTCCACAAGAGGAATTTTTCTAGTTTTTACAATGATACACTTTGTTCCATTTGAAGGATACCCAAAATTTTGCCAGCTTTCAGTACTTATTTAATTTTGTAAAAAAATGAATTAATCTTATTGCTATTACATAATGTAATTTCATTGTTTGAGAAATCTTGTAGTTTTTCACGATAATGACACGAAAAAGAGTCTCATGTACTTATGTTGAAAAGCATCTTGTATTGGTTCAGAACATATTTACTTTATTTGTTCACTGACTATCGAAATTTAAAATTTAGTCAAATCCGAGTTCAAACTGAGTAATACTATTTCTTCACAGGAAGGTATTTATTCAAATAGATAAATACAAACAGGAATTTTGCGTAATATATGGATACATAAATAAACATTTAATTTGCTATTTTAAGACCTAATTCTTGGCATTGCTTATCATGTAATATCATTTTATCATATTTCATATATAGAAAAAAAATTCAAAAAAAAACAAACATATCATAGATATTAAACTATTCAAGTAAATAATCGAACATCACATTATAACATTTTTATAAAAACTCCAGTGATTATTTTAACCTCGAGGCATTCCTTATTTATTGATTCCAATTTCATATACCATGGAGTGAGAGGCACGTGTTTAAGAGCTGATTGCTTCAGAGAGAAAATAAATATTCCAGTATTAAAAATAAAATTTCTAAGAGTGTCAGGAATAGTTGTAGAAGAATTTTCGATGGCAGTCTTATCCAATATTTTTGGCAATAAAAGATTTTTAAAGAAGGGTCTTTTTTTTAGCTTTCATGCACTATATCGACGTTATTATTCAAACCATAAAGGGGTGACAATTTCCATATGATTCTCTGAATCACCCCCCAATTCCTTTGAAACGCATTTAATAATATTATTCAATAAGGACAAGCCTCCACCTATCTGCAAGCGAGGGATTTTCAGCCCTGTAAGATATTTACAACTAAATAAAGTGTTAAACCAGTTTTCTTCTTCCTCAATATATCTCTCGCCGATGGATTGGAGTACAGCTGACACATATATCATTTGAGATATTAGTTTAGTATTGTATAAGTCTATCCTTTTCGGAAGCCTTAGCGTTCTCCAGGTTTTACAACATTGGTATATGAAGCTCCATTACTCTGCCACTCAATGTCCAATATGTTGATCCTCTCCCCGACGCTACAACCGTTTATTTTAGTTGAGGGAATCAAAGGAGACCAATGACCTACGGTTAAAATAGACGTTTTTCTAAATTAATTTCCATTCATAAAAAATATTTTTATGGAATCTGTAAAAAAAGAAAATATAATTATCAGACAAGTACCCATAAAATTAAATTGTCAGTAAAGTTCTAAAACCAAACATAATGTTGTACTTAGATATTTTTGATATAACAGTATGTGCCTTATTTACTTTTTTATCCAATATGAATTAAACCATTTTCTGTAATTTAAAATTTTCAATAATTTGTCAACAAACGTAGAAAAAATGAATACATTGTATTTTTTGCTCTAAAGAAGTTAAATTATTTTTGTTACTCTAAGGTATTAATATTTTACTTTAATCGAAAGTAATTGTCACTTGCTTTGTCATTTTAAAATGACAAATTTCTGAAGCCCTCGAAATCAGATTTTTATGGCATTAGAATACAATATAACACAACTATGATATTTGTCGTCAAATTTTAGTTTATTTTAAAAGGAAATATTGTAGCATATAAATATATGTAAATTATCTTACTCGTTCATGTAATCCTAATTTTCTAGATTATGTACATTAGGGTGTCCCTTTAATATATTTTTTTACATATGCAAGCACAAAAGGTAAAAAAATTAGCGTAATTTTAGCCAAATTATGAAAATAGTAAAAAAACAAAATTGCGAATAATTTGAAGAGCTCTATCTCTCTTCAAAGTTTTTTTCACAGATTAAAACCATAGGTCTAAAATGACACAAAACTGAATTTAAGAGTTATTTTATGATTACAACTAGAATGGTACTCGGTAGAGCGCAAAAACTCCGCCTGAAGCAATTTTTTGGTGTGACCTGGACCTTGGACTTGGACTTTGACCTCTCAAAATGTAATAGTCTCTTACTGTGACCATATATAATCTCACTATCAAGTTTGATCAAAATTGATCAGTAAATTTGATTATTATATTTTCTTTTATTATACTAAAATTTTATATCATATGGTTTTTTTTGTTGAAAATTCAACTCTGGTCATTCATAAAAACAAGATTCACAGAGCTGTATTTAAAGGTCGCATAGAAGTATCAAAACCTTTTGAAGAAGTTGGCATTAAAAGTATTTACTTTGATGGACGAAAAGACAAAACTCAGATAAATAAGAAAATAGGGGACTGTTGCGATCACAAAGAAGTTATGGATGATCACATCTCAGTCTTATAAGAAAATTGATAATTTTATATGGGACACACAACGTTAAGTTGTGCTACAAGTAGGACGATTTTTACTTCAACCACAAATTTACTAGATGGACAAGGTTGGAATTTAGATAGTATAATTTACGTTGGATATAACGGAACTGCAAGTAACATCGGCATATGTTTAGGGAACTATTTAGAGAGACCATTACAATGGTCATTTGTATTCTTCATGCCAATGAGTTACCCTGTCGTCATTTTTTTTTTTTTTGTTTAGTTTTTATGGTGGTACTTTGGGTCCTTAAGAATATTCCAACCAATTGACAATCGATTGGGTGGCTGTGAAAATGAATCTGTCGTTCTTTTTTCTGCTGTGACTGGTAATTTGCCTAACATGCCAAAGAATGTGGTTCATCAACTAAGTATGGATCAAAAATATCTGTATAAAATATGTCAAGCCGTTTTAAATGGTTCCTGAACTCCTGAGCTGTAAGCCTTGAAAATTGGCAAACTCAAAATGCCAAAATACTATTAATCGTTTACTCAGACTTTACGCATGTACTCATAATCCATCAAAAAACTTGCAAGTCCTTGTGAACTACGTGATTAAAGTCTATGCTCCAGTGTGGTTCCTACTAAAGTAAAAAAACGTCGTTTAAGGAAGAACCTGAGCATTTATTGAACTGATTGTTTTCTTTAGATTTTTACAAGAAAATCTTAGGTCTGTTGTGGACGTTTTATGAATAACCAGAGTTGAATTTTTGACAAAAAACTAAGCCAAAGTCAGCCAAACCTGCAGAAGCAGCAGCAGATTACGTCGATAAACTGTATCCATCAAAGACCTTTGCAACTGTTGGCAACGGTTAATTATTTTGATATGCCGTTGAAGTCGATGGTGTATTTGTCGGGGAAGCCTTTATTATGGGACACGTTTCCAAAAAAAAAAATCACTTTCTAAATCATTATGGAATTTTTTTAGATAAAATCCGATTCTTTAGTGAAACATAACTGTTTTTTCTCTCTCATTGGCATTTCATTCTGCCTCTGACGTCGTTAAATTAATATACCCGTTTCTTTCTTATCGACACTGCCTTTAAACATTTTCCGCTCATTCCTTTGATCAAACAAAAAAAACTTCTCACATAAATGGGAATTTTCTTAGGTTTTATATACAAACAAGATTCAAATGAAGTACATTTACAAGCAGCTCCGTCAAAAAACTTCACAGATGACTCTGAAAAATGCATTAGTTTGTTTTGAAGACAGATATTTAGTTTGTTTTTGGGATACCTTTTCAAATAAGGGTACTTTTTTAAAATAGGCATTTAACAGTTGAATAACTCGTTCCTTAATTACTATTAGAATTGAACCTTTGGTCCTAATACTTTTAATATCTTTATGGACAATCGCTTAAATACCTGAATTAAATGGATTTTTTCCATTATAATTTAATTTCAAGTCGTTCTTGAAAAAAAATAAACTTAATGACGTCGTTGATAGTTGGTAGCTGCCGATCATCAAGTTCTTTGTATGGTCCTAATATATCACTACGCCTCGAACTCATTTCTTATAAGTCACAAAATTCACTTGCTGAAATTGTAAGAGTATACTGTCATAGCATAAACATTACTCTAGCAATTATGAAAACTATCTTGAGTAAAGTCAGGCAATCCTCTAAACAGGTTTAATCTAGTAATCTAGCAATTTAAAAAATTATTGTAAAAAGTTCATGAAAACCTCAAAACAAGTTAATATTGAGGGATGTTGTAGGTCAAAGCCAAGCCCAGTAAAGTCGAAATTACGTTACTCGTATATCAATTCGTTGTGTATCTCATACATGTAGACATAATAATTTTTATTTTTATCTTGTTTAATAACAATAAATAATATAACTAAAAATATGAAAAATATATTACTAAATTTCAAGTTTAAATTTTAATTTTTTGTTGTGGATTATAATTTTTATTTTGCTTATACTATTTTTCTTTATTTTGGATTATTGATTTTAATCATAAAATAACTCTCAAAATTCATTTTTGTATTATTTCAGACATACGGCTTAAATATTTGATTTTTACAAAACTTTGAAGAGTGGTAGAGCCCTCCAAATGATACACAATTTTATTTTATTACTATTTTCGTAATCTGTGTAAAATTAAGCAAATTTTGATACCTCTTGTGTTTACATAGCTAAAAAAAGAGATTAACGGAACACCCTCATGTACATATATATATATATCAAGGCAATACAAATGATGTTTTAATACTTTCATCTATAAATTATATTTACCATGTGAATGTTCAAGGCTTAATTTCACTTTTAAATGTGTTTTTTTATGACAGATTTTTATTTAAAAACAGTTTTTCTTAAAAATTGATCTAGTATAATACCCCTCCTTTTTTTTTTGCTTATTCGTTCAATTTTAAGTTTTAATGCTACTTGGCTACGCAAATATTATATAATTATTTTAAATTTTAAATTAATCATACAACTGCTTAGTTTATGTACCAAAACTAATTATATATAGTCTCGGTTGCACAAAGAAACTATAAATTTGTGGGGTTATAAAAGGCATGATTATTCCCTGTATTATGTATATTTTAAATACATAAATATTGGATGAATTTGTATGCATGACGTAACCTGGTTATAACAAAAATGTATGCTGTACATATTTTCCTATGAGCTGTCAATGCTTTGGTTAACTACCTACTGATTTTGGGCTTTTTTTAAGTTTCTTTTAGGAAAAAAGTTTGGTAGTTACAATAAAGGTAAATAATTTGTTCATATCATATAATATATACAGCCGAATATTTTATAAGGATATTTTGTTTTATACTCAAACTTCTTGGATGAGTTGAGATACCCAAGAATATTATCTGTCAAAATATTATCTGTAATAATACTATTTAATATAAAAGTATTTTCTACTATGGGATTTATAAAAATTATTTCTTTCTTATAAATCCTAGTTTTGCAATCATTATTATTGTTAATTTTTACTTAAAAGTCTCTCTTCTATTAATTTTGGCAATTTTTAAAGAACTTTTTTTGTAAAAAATTTTATTTTCTTCTGCCTTAAAATCATTGTCGAAATCAAAATTAGAGTTATCACAAAATAATTAAGATAAGTTATATTTTTTAAATAAACAATTTTAAGGTTTTTTAACTATTTGACTAATGTAAAGTTTCCGAAACGTATAATAAATCTAAATAATATACTAGGTCGCGCACTACAATTGCAACAAACTTTAACATCCTCCATGTCCTGAACAAATGTATTGTACCGGTTTTTTTAGTTTTAACAAGTAGGACCGATGGTAATGCCATATTAATTTTGAATATGACCTTCATGGGTCTTAATTCCTCCATAGAGTAACCGTTTGACTTCATGAACAAAACAATTAATCATGCATGAACGGTACCAGAGTTAGAAATATTGATCTCACTAATATTGTGTGGTTTATACTAGGTTAAGCAAAAAGTTATGAGAGTTTTTTGCTCAATGTTTTTAGAAAGCTATATCTCACGATTGATCCATTAAATAAAAAACAGCTTAAATTATGCTTAAAATTTCAGCGTACACTTTAAAAAAGTTCACTTACAGCTTGATTAAGTTTGTGTTACAGCGATTCAAAATGGAAGGAAAAAAAGGGGAAATTCGATACATTCTTCTGTATCATTACGATCAAACAGTAAAAAGGCGGTGCAAGCGGCCAAAAAAATTGTGTTGTAACGAATGCAACAGTAAAGCGGTTGTTCAAACTATTCTGTTCTGGTAATAATGACATCGAAGATGAGTCGTGATCTGGTTGGCCAATCATCGAACATATTATAAGATAATGTAAATTGACGAATTGGGCAGGTATGTTTTTTTATTTTGTTATTTTATTGTCAAAATAAAGCAAAAATTTTTAGAACATTTTACTAACGTCACCTGTTATAGTAGGTATTTGCCCTAAAATCTATTTTATTGGTTTTCCAGCCATACTTTTTTTTAAATAAACTGTTGTATGCAATTAATATACACACATGGAAGAGAAATAACAAAATTGAGAATTGCACCTTCATATATGGTGATATTATAGCAATCATATCTTAAATTATATTAATTTTTTTATATCTGTATCTTTTAAAAATGAAATAATATATATTTGTTGAAATTATTAATAAATTATTTTATTGATTAAAAGTTTCCTAGTTTTCTTTACTGTAATATCGAGTATATTACACAATGTACAAAAAACTAATGGTTGCAAAGTAATTATGATATTTTTATCACAAAGTATACACAAATATTTTTTGTATAAAATTATTGAGGCAAAGTCTTTTGGGAATGAAAAAATATTTTAATTCATTAATTAGAAATAAACATTTTATATGAACATAAATTATGATAGTTTAAATTGTGAGATCTAAGTTTGTAAGAAATTATTATTAAATATTCTGCATAAAAAATAACATATACATATTTTTCCAATAATTTTCAATTCCATCGTTTCATAATAATAAAATTAATGTTTTTTATCGATTCAAATACTTAAGTTGAGATCATTGCTTTACCATAGTAACTCAAATTTATAGTCCATGATTTCATGTTAAAAAATATTTCGATAGAAATAATTCAATGCATTGAATAAACTTTTGTTTGATTATATTTATGGATGTAAAATTTATGATTTGGAACAAAGAGTTGACAGCCGGAAAATGAAAGATTTTTTTTTCTACGTATTCTTTGAATGAAACAAGTAATAGTTTACACATGGTAGTTCCAATTTATCTGTATGATTCAACATAAATCCCTTCATCAATTTTTATTATTTTTTTTAATAGAATATTTATTTCCTTTAATACACGTACATTAGACAGTAACAAAAGATATAAGCTAATTTTTTTCCAAAATCTAAAATGCTATAGCTTCAGTTATTTCTATTTGATCTCTGTTATGAAAATGTGATTGTTTTTACTCACTCAAACTAGGATGAAAGATGCCATCTTCGACGTCTTGGAAACTTTAGCGTGGAAAACACTTTGTTGACACGCCCTTACTTTTATTGTATCACGCAACTTTTCCTCGGAAAAGAAACAGAAAAAAGGTCCGAAATAAAAATGCTTTCCAATATGGTATGTTCTTTTCAATGAGGATCACTTAACCATCAACAAAAATTCAAGGGTGAATGAACAAACCTATGATGTACCTATAAATGATAGTTTATTTGCAGAACTACAACCTTGCTTTTTTTTACACGTCATCGAACGTCGATTCCAACTTAATTTTCATTCTCAGCTTTAACTTAACATTTTATCTAAATAGGGGAAAGCGAGGAGAGTAGGTTTTTTCAATCGCTAGCTAATTTCTACTACTCGTTAAGCATGGGCTTATATCAAAAGTTTTTCTGATCGGATATCATTAAAAACTTATTTTCTGAGCTCATATTCTTAAAATAATTAGATCCCCTATCCCTGATAACATGTGATTTGTTTTACCACAAAAAAATTATCTTTATTTATATCATATATGTAGATATACATATACAGGGTACGCAAGCTATCTCTTGGGTCGATCTCTGGGGCAAACACAGGAACATAGGTATTGGTCAAAGGTCGAAGTGACTGTGGCTGGACAGCAGAATTTGTAGCCAGAACCCAGCAAATCATCCATGATTGTCAACACTGATACCAACATCACCATCTGTCCTTGGTATTTAAAAAATGGCAGCATATCTAGCTGTAGATGACAAAACTATCGTTTTCAAATTTTATATATTAATCGGCTCCCCACATTACAAATTATTAGTAATAAGAGATTTAGCGCTTAAAAGAGCAAAATATAATTCTCCATTTTTATAAGATTTAGCCTTTATCGAAAAATCAGACAAAACGGTTGCCTTTAAGGTACTAACATTTTATCCCTCCACGTTAAAAACAAATTCAAATTAAAGGAAAACCAAATGTTATTTAATAAAAACATGCAAATTACTGTTAAAATCTTTTCACAATTCTTACAGGGATTGTAGAAAAAAAAATAAACTATCTCAAAATCAGGAATTGAGCTTTAAATTTCCCTGAGTGGACAACTCCACACAAAGAATTCATTAACGTATTAGCCCAAGACTTCAGCAGGTTTTCTTATTTGGTTTGTTTCGTTTCCCAACAGATTCATATCCTAAAGATTATATTTTTCTTTTTTAAATCAAAACTAAATATTAACCAGTAGCTTTTAATGATAAGATACCTTTGCCTCACTCATGAGAGGCAAATCTATTTGAATAAGTAATATTTTATTCATAACGTAAGAACTCATCAATTTGTTAGTAACGTTAGAAAGATGATCGGTTAAAAATAAGAGCGCAACTTTTATGGAAGACAAACTTGACAAGCCTTGGAAATGAGTTAATCTCATCTTGGATTGTTTAACTAATTAATGGACAGAGGGAAAAACTTTGTGTCGTCCTATTTTTAATGTACATAAGCCATAACAGATGCATCTTTGTGGCAGTTCCCTCTGTATGAAGAATTCCTTGTGAAATACATTTTTTTTTCCTTTTCTCCTTTTTTTTCTGATTACATCAAATAAAATATCGGAGAAAAATATTGAAATTTCTAAGAATCTTCAGCAATACCAATAAAATAGAGGTATTGTATATTTTATCCTATATATCAGCTAACGTCTTCTAACTGTACTCCAGCATAATCGTAAGTTTTTTTGTTGTATAAAAGATAGTAGGTTTGGTGACCAAAAAAGTTCATAATTTATTTATGGAAACTTTTTATGGACATTTTTGACATACGTCAATTACTGAAGTAGTTCTAAAATGTCCTTCTACAGTTGAGAAACATTGGTGACGCCATAATCATTTTTTTACTACATAAAGTGTTCAAAATGCGGAATTTCATTATTTTGCCTTCACCTCAGAATATTTCTTACTTTCCTGCAAAACAAAATGAATTATGGCAAAGATGTAGTTTTACGAGTAGTTCATGTGTCCTTGTTATTTCCATAAAACAAACTTCCCTAATAGATGCAATAACGGAGATTCAGAAAACCATAGACAACTGAACTGAAGATCTTAACACTGTCTTTACAATGATTATTGAAGATAATGCTTGTAGCAAATTGGGAAGTGAATTCCCTGCCATTGGGAATCCGTTGGCTAGAATTCCTAATCTACTAATTCCTAATTCGGGGGGGTAGTAAATTACTAACACTAGTTAAATAACATTTTTCTGGACTATTTAACTACTCATTCTACAAAACATTTCAAATTTGTATCCATATTTCTAAATATCATTATAATACAGTTTCATATCTTTTTTGAATCTATTAATTGATTGATATTATGTTTACAAATAGAAAAGGCCATTCAGGCTAATTTGATGTGATAACAGGCACTTAGTGTCAATTATTTTTGATAATAGGTCTTTTTATTTAGACAACTCTTACTTAGATATAGTCCTATTAATCTCCTTTGTATATTATTATGATATGGTTTGGAAGATATCAGTAGATTAGAAGATAATAATAATATAATTTAATATGAGATAACCAGAAACTTTTTATAAGTTTATGAGAATGGGTTTTGTTAATTGATCTAATTTATGAAGAATTAAATATAATTTTTCTTTTTTTTCTAAACAGCTAAATGTATTTTTAGGATATTGTATTGATTAATATACGAGAGCCAAATTGAGTAATAGAGATTTACATTGCAATATTTTAACTTCAAATCTTTATATGTCAGTCTGTTTGAAGGAATGTCTCGAATTCGTTCATAAATGTTCTCTCAAGAGATAAACTCATAAATAAATAGTAAACAATAAGATTTTATTCATTAAATCATGATTGATTTAGAGACTTTTAGTTAGTTAAATATATAATATACAATAAATATTACTTTTCAAAAATATAGTGATGTGAAAATTGCCAAAACCCCCGTGAGCATTAATTTAAAAAAAAAAATGCTCATCACCAACAAGATATTTACTGCTCTTCTTAAAGTTTCCTCCACAAATTTATAAACAAGGTGACGAAACGAAGTTGATTTGATCAATATTGTTGGCAACGCGATAACATTTTGTACTGATACAGCGTCTGGTAGGCTTGAATATTACTCTACGACAAACTATAAAATATCCTTGAATTTACCCTTTTAACCAAATTTACAACTTAAATTCTTGGAGGGGAAGAAAAAGTTGAATAAGGGAAAATGATAAAGTGACGCTATTTGAGATATTATAAAAAGCCACATCTGGTTCGGGGAAAGTGATACTAATCCGACAAATAATTTATTCTAGCTATTTGTATTTTAGCTAGTTTATTTCCTATTTTTGTTTTATAGCTTTGTTCCTTCCTATTTTGAAAATTTAAGCGTATTAGTGAACGGGAATTACAATAGTTCATGTCGTGATCACTGATGTCTCTCAAACTTATCTTCTAAATTATATAGTAATACAATCCACAAAGGGGATGAATATGACTGCATCTAAGCTCATGAGATTAATAGTCGTCTCAATAAAAAATAGTTTAAAATAATTTTACCAAAAATATATTGACATTAAGTATCTGTAATCACATCAAATTAGTTACTTATTACACAGAAAATCGTACGATCCGTATAATAAAGCTTGAACACCAATTGTATTCAATCTGTTCAATATACCTTTTTTTAGCCTATCTTGGTATGGTATAAATCTTTTTATATTTATTTTGAGCCTTGGTAATATATTTCTTTATTTAGAAAATTATGATAGAATTTTGAACACCCGAATTTTATTTTTTAAAAATATTATAAAGATTGTACAGTGGATTTCAGAAATAAAAGTTTTTATAAAAAGTGCTTCCTATCACTCAAATGTCGGAAAACGTTAAAAATGAAAATTTAGTAAGTACGTCGAACTATGTTCCTAGAATGTTTCTAAATATTTCAATGACGTTTAAGTAGTTTGAAACGATATTTCTTAGTAGAATAAATGAGATATCGATGTTAAAAATAAAAATGACCTTTCTGGTGATTTCAAAATTGTAAGGAAACAACTGCTTTCTAATTCTGTTATAGGGTAATTTCACATCAAATAGCACAAACCTATATACTTAAACATGTATTTGGAGTTTCTACATGTTTACTAAATTTAATCAAATTATGAAGAATATTTGTTGAGTAATTGCCTCCTTTTTTGGGAGATTTGATATGAAATGAATCAATAACTAGTAAATAAAAGATTTTCCAGATAGAACATTATTATGTATATAAAAGACACAAAAAGAAGGGTAATGGAAAAATTATTTTTTGATACTGTTAAAGATAAGCGAAACATGAATTCAATAGTGATATCCCAATATTTGATTTTTCATCATAAATGAAATTTTTGTAACTTTTCCATTTTTAAAAATTTCCCAGTAACGTTTCTTTGATATAAGTGAAGTGGAAACAAACCATTTTCCACTTTTTCAAACTACTGAGAGGTGACCCAAAACATTAAGTAGCATTACTAAAATACGAAAAAGTTGATATTTATTGAATCAAGAGAATTTAACTCAAAAGCACTTTGTGATATGCTCAAATAATATATTTAGCTATATTCTTTAAACAATATGTCCTCCTTCATAGGCTATAACAGCCTCGAAACGTTTACAAACAGATTGACAACTTTTGATGATGAAAGCTGTGTCCATGACGTACCACACTCCCATGATGGCAGCTCATAGCGAATCCAAATTTGGATGAGAGGTGCAGAATTCATGGCTCTATAGAACTGAAATTGACGTCATGATACTGTAAGCACTCCATTGACCTACACCGTTCCATTATTTTTCTTTCAACTTTCGTTTGGTTACGTAATGAAACCTCAAAATATCATCATTTTATGTACATGTGAGTAAAAACTGTAGGAACAAGTAAATAAAGGAACATAACAAAATTTTAAAATAAAAATGAGGCATAATAATAAACAAAAAATAAAACAATGATTTAAAAAGGAATATATTGGAGCTGAGGAGCTCTCAGTTGATTCAGAGACAAATGTGTATGATTAGGAGACTCACTTCGATCTTCGAATTTCAGACCGGTTATCATGGTTTGAAACCATACCATTACCACAGATGAAAATAATACTACATTGCATTTGCTACCTAATTATATGTTTGTTTGTTTTTATTTCCTAAAGCTTTTCTCATTATTATTCAATTGTTGAGAAGAGAACATATTATACGTATAAACTATAAAGTGCAACTAGTAATGCGTTTGCTTATGAACGGTGGAGAGTAACCCTCAGGAGTTATAAGTGTAATTCCTTGTTGGTCGAGGAGACAAATTGAGGATCGATATCAGAGTCATTCCCACCTATATAATTGCTATATACTGAGAGTGGTTTGGAATAATTTCCTTCGTCTAATGGCTGCTTCCAGCTAATTTAATGAACAACTCAGCTACTTTCCTCCAAAATATTCTACAAATTATCTGGGAGACCATGGTAATTTTTAGTTTTTTTTTTAACATACCAGTGGATAGCTTTCATCAACGACAATTACTATTTTCATATCTTAAAGCCATAAATAATGTCGTCATAAGAGGTAAAACTATGAAAAAATTGCTGATTATAGTGCAGAAAATGTATTACTTGTTTTTCTTAATCTTCACCAATATGATTGATTTAATATCCCTTAAAAATTTGTATTATATAATCAATCAAGTTTTTTTTTGGTAATTAGGCACATATGTCTTATAATTTGATTATCCCTTATAATAATTAATTTGTACATGTATTTATACATAAAACTTATTCTATTTCATCAACAGGTTTTGCTTTCAAGGCCATTTATTAATTGGTACTGAATATAACTTGAAATGTTAGCATTTATTGTTCACCAAATTTCATAATTATATATCTGTAGATGCGTTACTTATAGCTAACGTTAGATCCGATTGTTTCTGAAAAAATTACGTTCAGGTACTCATTGGTTAATTTCTTTCTGTTTATATTTGTGTGGGCAAAACGACGACCATGTGATTAACTTTAGTCCAAATGTAATTGTAAATCAAAAAAAAACTATTTTCACGCAGGAGCTTCATCTTGTGATACAACAAATAAAATCACTTAGTCATATTTCCTCAAGACATCTTGTTAATTCGTGAAAGTTGTGAGGATAGTTTTGTAGCATATATGATCACCTTCATTGCCTTTTCAGACAAAATGATTTTCCGTAGCCAATTAAATTTAGGAAGAAAAAAATTATCATATTTTGCTACATGGTTTTGGCTTTTATCTTTAGATAAAATATGTATTTGGAGCATAATTAAATAAGGAGCCAAGAAATGCTTTTTTCACGTAAATTGTTTCTTTTATTCGTTCAAGCCTAAAAAATAAACAGAAAGCAAAAACAGCCTTCAATTTTTGCTCAATATCTTCGAATATTTTTACAACTTTGTCTCCTAATAATACTTATATCAAAGTAGTTTAAATATTTATTGATGATCCCTTATCACAATAATAATTTAAATAATAAACATAAGTAACTCCAAACGGATGTTAAAACTGATTTTACTTTTTATTTTCTCTATGGAATAACTTTGATGAATTACATAGTAGCTAAAGGACATTAACTAAGTTCATAAAAAAGATTTGATTAAAAAACTTTTATATACTCTACTTTTTTTTTTAAGATAAAGCATTCATGTTTACTCCATTAAGGATTTTTAATATAGCCATGTTTCAGTATATTTTTCATTTAAGAAATATTTAGTAATCTAATAAAAAAAGAAAAACACAAATGAGGACTTGCTCATTCATTGGATTTGAACAAAGGGAGATATATCTTACGGGTGTATTTTAATGAATACAAAGAGCTTTCAAACGTTGAGGAACAATCTAAAAATCATAAAGGGAACCGGGATAATCAAACAAGTTGGCTTGACAGACATATATTGCTGGAATTGTACATTTTTCGTGTCTGTAAGTTTTAAAAAAACCCAAAAAATGACATGAAAACCCCTGTCAATTTGGAGAATGTTTTATGAAAGCAGCCAACGTTATCAGGGGAGCCTGCATAATTTTTGGGGTTAAGCAGAGATGTGGAGCTTCTTTAACAATTTCAACAGTATGTTTTTTTATAAATGCTATATTTAATATATCTATATATTTTTTAAGTAACTAAATTTAGTTTTAAAAATATACATATAATTTTTTTAATTTAAAATATTATAAAATTATTATTTCAATTATAAATGACAACAACAATCTGAACGTTTTCTTATGTATTTGAAAATCGGTCAAAATACACGCCTTCAGAGTTTAAAAAGTAATATTGGGGTGAAAGGAGCGGAGGTGGCGGCAAGCTTAATTTTTTTCAACAAAATGAAGGTGAGATTAACACAACAATATGTTTATGCTGTTGTTTTTTATTTCTTAAGTTTTAAATTTTATGATATAATACAAAAAAAATGTGGATATACTCATTTGGCCACAGGAGTGTTCTCTTTTTTTTCTTTAATTAAAGTGTTCATAATTTTATTTATTTTCAATTGAATGCTGCCCTATCGTATGAACAGCTATGATCTGTAATGCTAACAAACAAACATGTAACAATTTAAAAGTTTACCCAATTTATTGGGATAAACCTCCAAACGTACAAATTAACTCGTTTGACCCTACCCTTCCCTTTGGATTTTTTAGCAGCTGTAACATTGTCTACTCTTGTTCCTTATTCGGGTTATGAACGTTAATTTGTAGAAGTTAAAACAACTCCGGTTCATCGGTGAATAATATCCTTACATATTAAAGAGAAAAAAATTCAAAAGCTGGGGATGTAATTGGCATACGATTTCGGGCTCATTACCTCATGATATCATTTATAAGGAGAGACAAAGTAAAAAAAAATAACTAATGAACAATATCACTAGCATAAGTTAATTTTTTAAAGTGGAAACTTTACGTCACAGAGCATCCATCTAAAATTTACTTAAGCCTGATTTAACAAGTATTTTACAATTCATTTACGCAGATTCAAATAACAAGAAACGGCAGTATGTTGTAAAAAAAAGAAATCGAAGATTAACGTGGTCACTCTTACAATTAGAAGAATTTTTGGGAGGATAGTAGCTTAGCTGTCATGAGGTTTAAGTAGATTAGCTGCGATTAAATATGAGATGAAGGAAATAAACACACATCCCACTCCGTCTCTAGTAATAATAACAGGAATAACAGCGATATCGATCCTCAATTATACTCGGAGTCCAACAAAGAATTACACTTAAAACTCAATAACAAATCCTCAGAGTTAATTCTTTCACACACTGCTAATTATTTTATACTTATTATTTTCTTTACAAGAATAATGATGAGATCTATCGAAAGATAATATTTCTTTTTAAGAAGAAATTACAAGAATAGGTCAACTTGCAAGATCATGCAAAATTCCTGTTAAAAAGAATAACAAAAATAATAACTTTAAATGGTCGTTTTTTTAAGTTTATTTTTTTTTTTTTCTTCGGGGGTGGGGGGAGGGGGGTATTATTGGGATATTTGATTTAAATGCTTAATATAACATAAGCAGGATTATTCAAGATGGTTTATAACATTTTATGATTCGGAAGGATAATAATATAAAATATCAAAGTAACATGCATACATATATACATACATGAATGAACATACAACACTCTTTTTATGCCTTTGTAATGTCTTCAAAAAGGAACTAGAGGAGTAACAATAAAAACCATTTTTAAGTTTTATTTACCTACACAAATGACAATTAAAAAAAGTTAGCTGTTGAACAATTTTGCTCTATACTTTTTAATAGAAGTTAAACAATATAAAAAAGCAACACAGGTATAGAATATACATGCATATGTAGGTTTTATGTACCTAACTAATTACAATTCTGGAAATTAAAACTTTTTATTATGCATTTTAAATTTTATAATTGGAAAAATAAACAAAAAAGCTACATTCAGTTAAATGTTACATAAATTATGACTTTAAGTATATAAAATAGGTAAATAATTAATTTATACTATTCCTACTACTTGATATATGTAATTAAATTTTATAAAAACTGTACATCATAATACATGGGGTGAAAAGTCCCAGGGTTAACTAAGAAAACAATCTGGCATTCTCCCCCAAAAATTTAAAAAACAAGTTTAATCAATTTTAAGAGTGAAAAAGCTCTTAAAACTAACATACTAACTTATAAATTCATAGTACATTCAAGGTAGTAAGTTTATAGAGTTCAGGAAAGGAAAAAGGGGCATATTATGCCTACTAATGTATAAAAATATTTTTCATATAACATAATTATACAATAATTAAATGTTCATATTATTGATTCTTTAGATTGATCTTCATAATAATTTTAAAGATCTCATGAAGGTTTGATACCTCAAAGTCTTGGCATCCACTCTTACTTTTTCTTTTAAAAAATCCTTTCGATCCTCTAAACCTTTACTTCTTTAAAGTAAATTACTTTTCATTTCAACCTTGAGGGTAGTTACATTGATCTATTAATATAAAAAAATGATAAATACTATAAATGAGGTAAAATTTTTAGGAGCTACTACCCCAAAGTCTTAGAATCGTCTTGGTTTTAATCTCTCAATGCCTTGATATCACCTTGGCTCAATGTTCAATAATCTTTAATTGTCTTGACCTCAGATAAGATGGCCTTCACTGAAATGAATAATTAATAAGAGTAATAATATCTTCCAAGTTGTTGACATCAACTTTTTTTTAAATGTATGCTCGCGAGGATTTCGACAATTTTCACATATAAATACATTGTATTATTATATCTATATATTTAATACAACTCAATAAGATCAAATATTGATTATTGATGAGATGTGAAAAAATTTATTTTGCTTTTTTCAGCTCATTTGTATACTCTAAAACAAAAAGACATGTATGTTTATCACAAAAAAAAAAACGTACAAAAACTTTTAAGTGTCATAATATATTTACGTTTTATGTTTGTTCAGTTGCAACACAAAGTTTTAATATATTCTCATATTATATATTTTTTATTGGTTAACATAAACAATGTTATTTTTACGCATAATTAATTGTATATGTGAATCTAAAAAAATTATATTTAGCATACAATTGCATAAAATGGACTATCATCTATACTTTTTTAACTTAGTTATTAAATTGATGTTTTACAGTATTTTTCACAAGTTTGATAAATAGATTTGTAGTTTGGTTCAGATTTGAGTAAAACATGTTTTTTTAGATAATAATTTTTAATTTCATGGTTTTTTATAATTTAATCAACTATTTACTATAACATTGATACTCGCAAAGAGTCCAATAGTGCCAAAAAATAAGGTACCGTTGTGTATTTTTTTTAACAATTATGGTTTTTATTTCCAAAATATACATTCAAAAAATTACTATGACTACACAAACTTATAGGAAATAATTTTATTTATAAACAATTTTACTCTCCAATCGGTCGAACTTTTAAATAATATTTTTAATATATTGGAATTCAACCCCTTAGTCTAAAGTAATTTTATTTAAGGGTCATTTCATGATATACGAGAACACGGATTTGACTCAAATTTGATACGATTGATAGAAATCAGAACATTATTTAAATAATAGAAATAAAAGCTTTCAACTAGAATACATTTTTATATAAAAATATACAAAAAATTCTATTTAAATAAAATTGTGATATTTATCAATCCCACGACTATTTTTTACTCAATAAATTTTTCACTCTACAGTTTTTGTTTGTTTGTCTTTTTGAATTATAGGGGTATTAACGTTTTAAAGTTAAAATTTTAAAAAATCAAAGGTGATGATCGTTGAAAAATTTAAGCTAAGCAAAGATGTATAATAAGTTTTGTTGAACTAACTGATAGCTTTTTAACTATGTATTATACGTGCCGTGCCTATCATTGTTCGATATATCACTAATCTAATATTCATCAAAATGTTAACTTCTTCATCTTAAAGGCCTCAAAACTCAGAGTTAGATTGACTTACAGATCCAAAAAAATATAATAATTTAAAAATGATCAATATTTATGTGGTTCTTAATTGTTTTTTTTTTTTTTTTTTGTGTGATATGTAGAAAAAACAGTTATTATTATTTTTTTTAATAAGAAATGTAGAAATATTAATTTTGAGATATATTGATTAATATTTAGAGGTCGTGCATCGCCTTTTCAGTTTCAAATTTTCACTACCTTTTTTTGGTGAAAAAATATCATCTTTATCTAAAAATAAGCAATAAAAGTGAATTAGATCAATTATCAATATAAATTTTTTTAATATAGTTCTTCAACAATAATGATTACATTATTCAACATAGTTCAGGTCTTGGAACGTCCACAGGTTAAAAACCACATTTATTATTGTTATTAAAACCACAACATACGAAATTGATTCTTAAAATTTTCAATCGCAGTAGGTATTGCCTTTAAAGAATTTTTACAAATTATGCATTTAGAGTATAATTACGATTCAGATTGATATTTCGGAATAAAAGGATATAAATTAAATTCTCGGGATTTAAAATCCCCATACCATATATAAATTAGAATGCTTCTAATTTAATTTTGTTTTTTGAAAATGTAAGTTATATGTCATTTGCATACAAAACATCATTATTATAAAGAAAAATCATACGAAAACTTCTGAAAAGCTGTATATGAATTTAAAATAGTTATTTATCATTTAATGTTGTATTTTGACATTCATAGAAACAATTTTTTAAGTATTTTTTTTTTTTTTTTCATAAAATAGTGAAATTTATAACTTCAAAGGTAGTTGAAACCCATTAAACATGGATCAATAGAGCTCAAACATTATATTTCTTCATTTTTATAATATTTTGGACTATTTCCACCCAACATTTCCAATGAAGAAAAATAAGAACTAATCTTACACACATTTTTATGAAAGATTGCAAAATTCAATATTTTCTATAGAAAAAAAAAAGAAAAAAGAAAAATGATTTGGTATATGTATATGGGTATGTACAAAAGTATTTGGCTAATATTTTTACTTAATTTACAAAATGTTATTGAATATGCCAATAAATTTGTATATTGAAAGAAAATATACATGTAGGCAATATAATGGTGAAAAAAAAGGTTATTCAACTAGTGGTATTCATGGGCAAATTGTCTTTTTCATCAATACTTGCTAAATGAACAATATTCATTAATGTTATACAAAATGAATCCGTGTATATATTATGTATTGCAAGGTATTTATGTAGTCCTTTTCCTGTGTGTAGAAACATTCTAAAACGAATTGAATTAAATCCATGAATGCTTTTGTTTATTTGTAATGCAAGGTCATTGCAGTCGAAAGGAAATAGTTAGGTTATACTCTCTTTGTAATAGCCGCTTTATTCATTAAGGGATTTGAATTTATTTGACATGAATTCATTTGTTTTGCTAGTTTGATGAAAAATTACTGTGTTAAGTATTTACAGGGTAGTCAATAAGTCTTGTACCATCTCTTTAACTGTTCTTTTGAGAGTTGTAAAAAAATTACTCATAAGTTAATAAATGACAAGGCAAAGATTATTTTAACAATTTTAAACATAGCAATAAATTATTTCGAAATTTTAATGAACTAGGGTTTTACATTTTTTACATAAATATATTTATATTTCGTGAACAATCTATAAAGTTTTATATATCTTTTGATACTTTAAATGTTAATTCAGTGTTACGATTTGGGTGCCAGAATTCATTGTTACTGGTTGAAAAAATGTCGCACTCTAACGCCAAACACAACATTTCTCACATATTTGTAATCTAATTATTATTCGAAACACAGTTAAAATTGGGTAATTTCTAACAGTTTAAATGCAGGAACCACCCAATTCCGCCATAAAAAACACAAAATGAGCCTCAAGTGTTGTTTAACATTTAGTCTGAAGTCAATAAATATTTATTTTTTTTAAATGTATTATTACTCATTTATCAGAACTTATTTTAAACTTTAGAGGACAGTTACATGACGTCATTACACTAATGGTGTCACATTGTAAGATTAATAATCTCGCACCAAACAGATTTTAGCCCCTCTTTTATTTTGCAATTTTAGCATACAATTAAAATGTTATATGCAAAAGTTATTATTTTACAAACATGTTAAAACTTAAAGTAATTGTTAAATAAATATATATTTTACTATGTGAATAATTTTAATGTTAGAGTGTTACTATTTTATTTGTCGTGTACACGTTGCAATTTTCTACAATTGATAACTTGAGGGTACAGATTCTACAACTGCCAGCCGCCAAAAAATTAAATGAAGCATTTCAAACTAAGAATTCAAAGTTTGTGGAATAATTATACATATATATTGTATAATGCAATTAGGTTTTCAATAGACCGGTTTATATAGTTATCTCTGATAATGAATATTGTCTGTATAAAATATTCATGTATTGTGTATAGCATGCATTTTTTCATGAAAAACTGGGTGGTCCATGGAATTTGAACACTTAATAAATCAATAGTTAATCAAGGTGGAGTGATTGAAATAAATGCATATTTCGATATATTAAAGCATAAGCAATTAGTTACAAAACAAAACAAAGGGTAGCTTACTAGCTTACGTACAAATCGAGAAATGACAATTGAACATGATCGACGAATTTTCATTTGCGCGCTCCAAGCGGTTGGGCCTCTCGAGGAACACCGTCTACGGCGTCAGCAAGTTTGAAACGTTCGAGAAGAAGAAAGCATCTTCCACAAAAGGCCAAACTGGACCTCGAGGAGTTAAATAAAACAGCCTAGGGCAATCCCCTCATTTCCATGAGGGCCCAAGCAAGAGATCTCGGTTTTCACACGCAGAGAGCTATAGACCACTCGGTACATGAGGTAAATATAGAGTTTATAGTACCATATATGATTTTCTTCGACAGTAAACCTCAACGAGTAATATAATTTAGCCGTCGTAAAGCAATTTACTATACCCGGTGGATGACTTAATTAGAGTAAAAACTACCTTTCAATACTAGAAAAGAATAAACGATTGTTGCATATGTTCTTTCTTTGTTTTTCATTATTTAATTAGTTGTCTTAATGTTAGCACCTTCTTCTGAAAGAAGAATTCTTGCCCATCTTTGGTACAATTTTTTTTTTTTTAATGCATAATAAAATATGTATTATTTTAAATATAATTGCAATACTTTTCCTGCGCTAATGCTATTTGAAACGTAGAAGGTTCTCCTCTTTATAGCGGTATTTCATTTTTTTCTCCAAATTATATAACAGGTATCTAATATGTATTAATAAGGATGATCTTGATTTAGAAGTACCATAACTCTTGCCCCTGCATTCTCATGGCCTTCTCCTTTTTTTACACAGATATCAACTAAAGTCATAAGAGATTTATTTAATTAGTATATGCACTTTTTTATTTCGAAAAACGCTTTATTAAATAGATAAAATCCTAAGTTATATATAATTTGCAAGAAAGGACGCGCTATGCACGGTACAGCAATATTTTATATGTTGTTTGTAAAAGAAATAATCATTTTAGAAGAAAACTTTTGAACTATCATTTATTCATCAATAATAATTAACTGTATTTTAATTATTTTTTCATAAAATTGGGGAAGTTGCAGCTGTAACTTTATATCATATCATTGTTCACCAATACTAACATTTTCGGACTATGTCCAACGACATTTAAAAAAATAAACAATTTACGAGCCCCCCTAATTTTTAATTAAATTGAAATTTTTATTCTGTGACTTTTTTGATGGAAATTATCTATTAACAAGTATTATAAATTTCAAATGCCCACAGCCATATTACTTTTAAATGCATTATAAATAAGTTGTTTTAATAGAGGAAAGTAAAATGATATCATCAATGAAATGTTGTTAATTAAAATGATTGGTATTATATGTAATTTTTTTTAAACATTACAAGACGAATGAATTGTAACTCATACAATCTGCTTGTACAAATGACACCTTTTACATTATATATACACAACATTTATTCATATTAACAAAAATATATACAGGGTTGCAAAACAAAACGTGAACTGTTAATTAATGTTAATTTTCTCATTAATATGGGTAGGCTCAGTGATTATTTTTTAGCATTCTGGCTCAACCATTCTTTGTTCATAAACAAACTATAATAAATATTTCGTCAATCCGTCAATATAAGTGAGCAAGAAGCCAAAAGGAAGTGCATTCCAGATCTTTTGGATGCTAAAGTAGAGGTTGTGAGAATTATGGACATTGTTAAGTGCTCTAGGAGCCTGATTTTCAAGGAGAATGCCTTGGAAAAATAAAAGAAGAGGTCCAAGGTCTGTAAACACCAAAGATCTGGATCAAGCCATTGTCCTCAGCATTGCGGCCTCTGATGGCAAGAACATGCCTCTGTTCTTCAATAAGGCTTGTGAGAAAATTGGCCAGGAGGCCTTCTAGAAAATGATTCAGTACACCATATTTGTCATGGCTGAAGGGCAACTACCCGGAGGTAAGTACGTGTACACTCAACACGGAACGCTCTCTCACGTATTCACCAAGTGCCAAAAGTTCTGGGCCGATAAGATGGCTGATTTAGATCCAAAATATGTGGCCCCTTTACATGCCAGATTTGAAACCGCTGGATTTTGCTGTGTGATGAACTTTGGAGAGTGAAACCATCAAAACTCCACACCAAAATGTGAACTCACTGAATGATACATTAGTTGCTGTGTGTGAAAATTTTCTGAGGAAATTGTCATCAACACTTGCAAAATCTTCTACCGAAGTGTAAATGCTGTGATTGATGCTTAAGATGGCCATTTTGAGTTACTAAGTTTGCAATGGCCTTGCATACAAGTTTATTATTATTTGAATTTTTAAGTAACCTCTAGATTCCACATTTTAGAGCCACACCCTGTATATACCACCAATGCAGTTATATATAAGATTGCACTATCGATCATAAAACTTTATATGTCAATTATAGGATGTTTGGAGAGATTTGCTAATCAGGCAGAGTTTACCAACTATTATCTTTAAAAATTATCTATTTTTATATTTATAATAAAAAGAGATCAAAAGTTTTTAAATTACCTCATTAACTCTTAAAAATTAAGGCATAGCTCCCTTTATGTTTGAAAGTTATATTTACTTAACATTTTTAATCCCAACAATCAATGGAATTCAAAAAGATATGTGTTATCACTTTTAAATGATATATAATTTTCATTATGCTTCAAAAAACTATTTGATCACCTATTGACAAAAAAATTAAAAATTTTCATAAAATCCCAGGTACTGATCCACGGTCCTTCAAAAAAATTGTACTGAATGCAACAATGAGTTGACAGTTTAAAAATAATCTGGAGAAAAAGTAAGTAATATCACAAAATATTGGCAGAGGAGCGGTTAAACAAATGAGGAGGAAATTGAACATGCTGGGAACTTTGTGTTATTTTTTTTTTTTTCCAAGATTAATTCGAATAAAAAACAGGCAATTAATGCCCGTACATTTTACATAATTTATTATCAAAATAAATCTTTCATTAACTTTTAAATAGTAAAATCTTATACCTATTTAGTCTAGCTAACAAATGCTAATTTATGACAATCTAAAAAGGTAAATAAAGACATATAAATTAATAACCTTATCAATAAATAAATTGAGTAATATATTAAAATAAAAAATGGTAATTTAGTAAATTTAGTTTTAACTTATATAATAAATACATAACTAATCGATTAATCTTCTGTATATCTATAAAATAGAGTTTGTCTGTGTCCGTGCGTGTGTATGTGTCCTTTATGAGTGCCCACACCGTTTACTTAGGAAGCTAAAACTTTGCATGGGTACCTCTTTCGAACCTGGTCAGGCTAAGACGGGTGTTCCGATTTTTTTTTTTTTTTTTTGGGGGTACAAAAATCGTTTTTTGCAGCTCAAAAAAAGTAAAAATAGGCGGTTGAGTTATAAATCAAATAAGTTATAAAATTGGCACCTCAAAAAAAACTATACGAATAATTACTTTTGCTTAATTCATTCAAAATCAAAAAAGTTATGAACAAAGAAAATAATCGGTGAAAATTGCAATTTTGTTATTGCAAGAGTTAAAAAAAAGAACTTCCATCGAAATATTCGATTCCTAAATAAAATTAATTTTGTAGAAATTTGTCGGGAGATTTGTCTTCAAATACATTTGACCAATAAAAATTAATATTTAACCGAAATATCTGTCATTTTTTTTTTTTTTTCTTTTTTCTCATTTTTTCATTAAATGTCAATTTTCAATTTTTAATAAGAAATGTCACAAAATGAAGCATTTTATACATACACTTTTTAACACAAACATTACAAATGAGTATTTTTTATTTCCATAACATTTAGTTAAATAATTTTGCAATATCCGCAAAAATGAACCAGTTATCGCGGGTTATTTTTCCGACATCACTCTTCTCCATAACTTTTTTCTTTTTGCAAGTACGGAAAAACATTTGAAGATTTGTCTTTCTCTTTACAATCCCAATGAATCCCGTTAACTATTTTTTTGCAATATCATTTGAAAAAATTGACTTCTCATCTCGACAATTTTTTTATTCATATATGTTGGTATGTTATTTGAAGTTTATTACACAATATTTTTCTTTAAAAAATCATAATAATACAACTAATGTTACAAGTAAGAGTAAAATTATTTCGGGTGGGTTGATGATAAGACTTTGTTGATTAACTTTTTAACAGGATTGATATAGTGTAATTAGTATATGTAGTATAAAAGATGGCTAATTTTCCACTATTATTATTATCATAGCAAGAGAATTATAATTAGCAGGATCTTTCTCGTCAACAACGAAACATTCATATTATAATTTTTAGTGTAATAGAATATTTCTGTATAAATAATTATTTTCCTAATAATTTTACCATTATTTTGACCAATTTCTATGTGATATCCCGCTCTCTTCTTTGCCGAGCAACGACGTATGAACTAGTGTACTTATTAAGTATTACAAAGTTCTAACTATCAATAAAAACATCAGAGGGTTTTTCAGTTATTCAGTTCTACTCGCCGATAGTTATGACTTATATCTGAAGTCTAGAAATGAAGAAAAAATTATCTCTTACACATTAAGTAGTAAATAGATTGGTAGATTTGTAGAAAATATCGCATAAACGTATGCTAAAAAAACGAAAAATGACGATGTTAAGATTGTTTTGAAGGTGAGCAGTAGGGTGGAGCTCATTTTTTAAATGTTGGAAATATGAGATCCAGGGGGTCTCAAAATGTTTTACTATAGTATATAGATATCAATCGCTTATTTTGAACTATTTTGAAAAATATTTAGAGGTAGCTCAACGGTCGTAAAATATAATAAATTCAACACTTTTTAGAAAAAAATGTGTTTTGTTTTAATATCCTCCATATAGTCAATATTACAGCTCTTATAAATATAATATATTTATATTAACAGTATTTTATTAAATTTTATGAGAATTCCGTATCTACGTTTTCAAAAGACGATAAGGGTATTTACATGAATCGTATTGTTCCGCCTATCAGTTTGTTTTTAAGCATATCACAGACAAACGCTTATAAATATCAAATTTTAAATAAGCATACTATTTACTTAGATGAACAAAAAAGTGCAAATTTGAAACCCTGGGGACTTTTTTATGACCTGTATTTGAAGAAAAATACCTATGTCACCCATTTTATAAAATAAGACAATGAGTAGCTTAGTTGTTATGACGTTTTATAAGATTAACTCCGAGCAAGGAAATAAACACAAATCTCACTTTTTATTTGGTAAATCAAAAATAGTAATTACTCTGATGTCAATCCTCAATTCTACTTTGAGAACTGTAAGAACTTATACTTATAAATCCCAGACAAATCCTCAGTTTTTATTCATTTTTGTCAATCATGAGCACACGCACTTTATCCTAAGAAACTACGAAAAGTCTTGCACTCGTTTGGTGCGATATTTTTTTCAACTCTATAGATTGAACTCGCTCAAAATTACATTAGTATGGGTAAAGCATATCATGCAACGTTATCCCTTATTTTTAGTGTGGAAATAATCTGCTGCATGATAATGGCAAAAATCTAGGAAATACAACAGAGAAAAGAGAGAAAACGTTATTAAAAGCCCTTAGAATTTAATAGAAATTAAATTTTAATTGTTCTATCGTGACAGGGTTTTCCATTTTTTATACTCTAGTTATTATATTAATACAATTTTCATAGTGCATAGTATTCATTATTTTCTATTTGATCTGATAACCAGGGTAACTGTTGTTTTGTCTCTGTTGAAACTAGATACGATAGGTTATAGTTTATGTGCAGATATCAACGCTTATACTTTATACATTTCTCAAATATATTTTTAGACTCATGTATAACATATTTTGTATATAGACTAATGATTCCTTCAATGAAGGAATATGTATTATATATAATCAATAAAATATTCAAGTAGAAAGTTAATCAACATTGATGGTTTTTTCCCTTCATTTTTCTGTAATTGAATAATAAGATTAAAGTAAATGATTAATTAGGTCTGAAAAATTGATGTATTTGTATGTATATCTAGAAGAATTGAGATTTTTATGTATACACATACTTTACATATTTTAGATATACTGTTTTTTAAATGTAATTAAAAAGGGTTTTGCTTCAAAAAGCAAGAATCAAATTATATATATGAAAAACCTATTGTAGACTTTTTTACCTTCAAAAATGTATGCATCAATTGATATATGTAATATTATCTAAATCTTTCAAATATTTTTAAGTACGATTTAAAATGCCACATCAATAAGTTTGATGTCATTAAATGCAATGAAGGCTTAAGAAGTGTAGTTGATATAATGAAAATGTTCTATACAGTGAGATTTACATATCAATCTAATTTGATATCCCGATTTATCAAATAATATAAATTATGCTATTGGTAAGAAAATATCAAATATTATAATTCGGCTAGTTGGCGTAAGTTGATATAATTTTCTACAAACTGTTTTCAAGTACATTAGCAGAATGAGCAACATAATAGTGTTGCATTAGCTACTGCTCTTTGAGAGTGGTGTGTACAACCAATCTTGAGCTGTGACTCATCTTCTGAATTTATAACCTCAGAGTAAATATTTTCATTTTCTTCTTAAACTCAAGTATTAGATTAAATTTATAAATTATTTTCTAATCGTTTTTAGTTAGTTGAAGAGTTAAAAAGTGTAACTAGAATATCAAAAATCAAATAAGATATATTTTTGATTAAATTCAATTTTGTATCTGCTGTGACAGTGAAAACTTGTATTTTATATTTCTACTTATCAATAACTAACTATCAAAGATGTTTCGACATACCCCATCAAGTTGGCCACATTCAAATGGATATAATTATAGAGCTAAAGTTACTTCTACAAGCTGAATAATATGCCAAAAAAATGAATTTCTTATCAACTATCCCCTCACTCTCCTATTTTTAAGACCATTGGAATATATTTTTTTCTCTGTTAAATTATTGTTTATTAAAAACTTTATCAGTCCACAATTCTGATTAGTATGAAGAATGAGCATATTTTTAAAAAAATCTTCTCATAAACTAATAAGTAAAATGATTTATATTAACTATGGAGTTTATTGACAGTTATTTTGGTAGTATATATTTTTTGCTTTAAAAACTAAAATAAATACATTGAATTAGCATTATCGACTAACATAATATGATATTATTTTTTGAGTGATCATATATGATAATCTTAGATAATTTTTTTATGTATTTAATAGCCTTCATTGTCAGTTAGGAATGTATGAAATTAATTAATTGATTATATGAAATTACTTAAGATCCTAATTTGATAATAGGGTATTTGTATGCATCAGCATCTCCTTCATTTCATATATAATGACATAACATACATTTTAGTATTATTAGTTAAATTAAAATTATATGATTTAGAGCAAGTAAAATTTCATACATATTTCCAACGACAAACTGATGGTTTTTGAAATATTGATTCATTGAAATCAAATCATTTTTAAAATAAGTGGAACTGTTATGCATTAGTAGATGCTACTACAAACCAGACAAGAAAAAAGATAAAGGAAAATGGCTGACTCCAGAAGTATGGGAAATGGTTATGTCACCATTCTTGGGCCATTTTTGCGCTATGTGCTGAGTCAACAGTGGTTTTATTATTGGCTTAACTAAGTTCAAGCAGTCCATTATATAAATATATGTATACTCGATAGAATTATTAGTTGGCAAGGGGGACACCAAATTCAAAAAGGCTGCAAAAAAAATCTGAAAATCCCTTAAAAAATATGTTGCGGTCAAATATATTTTGAATGGGTGCTAAAGTTTAAGGGTTCCTAATTTTGAAAGAAGATCTGAGCTTAATTTTCTAAAAAATATAATTAAGATACGAAATGGCTTTGATAAAATAAAAGGATAAAACTTTTCTAAATTTTTACCTGAAGGATCATAAAATTTAAACTAAATCCCGCTTTAAAAGTCAAACTACTCCGTCACTGGCTTTAAAACACAATAAGTATTAGTTAAATCTTTCTTTTCCTGTATTTATAATAAGTATTTACATAAAAGATTTTATCGGTACTGTAGAAAAGTTATATTTATTGTGAATTTTTATTTTTATTTTTTATTGAAATTGTTCGGT
Source organism: Lepeophtheirus salmonis (assembly GCF_016086655.4). Classification (NCBI taxonomy): domain Eukaryota; kingdom Metazoa; phylum Arthropoda; class Copepoda; order Siphonostomatoida; family Caligidae; genus Lepeophtheirus; species Lepeophtheirus salmonis. The sequence goes on from NC_052135.2 coordinate 63,023,668, forward strand.
ATTATATGAAATCTAATATTGGAAATGATTTCATAATACATATATTAAAAGAGTGTAATATGATAGATTTTAATTTGTAGTCTAATAATTTAGTATATGAATTTTGGCAACGTCGTTCAACACAGAAAAGTAATTACTGTGAGTTTTATTCAAAAATAAATTTGCAAGTGTTTCTTGTTTCTTGCATTTATATTTAGTTTCTATAATTAAAAAGCGGAAAAGCATAATTTTATTATTTATGTCAAGCAATGTAAAAAAATATATTTTTTAGCTCATGTAATTGCATTTACTCTTATCTTACTTGTTTAAATGATGCAATGCCAGAATTATTTTGCCATATCATTTTTCACTATGCTTTGTTATTAGCAATTTAATGCATTTGATTATATTTTATCATGATTGTGAAAATCTTATTTTTGTTCGTTATTAGTAGTTTTTGTTTGATTTAACACATTAAGATATCGATTTCGATGAGTATGAAGAAAGTTACATGAAATTAAGAATTTGATGAGAACAGCTTCATTATATTTCTACAAATTCAATGCTTTTTTCATGTGCGATCGTTATGGCTAAAGATAAATAAAAGGAATTGCAAAGACTTAAATACTCCAATTGACAAGGTTAGTCATAAGAAGCTTAGTAAATCAGTTTAATTAAATCAAAACAAGTATTTTTTCTTAATGATTTGTTAAATATTTGAATTAAAGTACAATTTCTACGTAAAATGCGTCACTATTATTAGAATGATTAGATCAATGGAAAGTATTTGTGGCAGCAAAATGGTGCTCCTTATCACACTGTTACTAAAATACGGGATTTCTGCTGTCCCTAATTCAAAAATGGTATCCCTCAAGCTCAGACATTAACTGACTTGACTGCTATTGGTAGGATGTAGTCGAAAGTAAGTCCAACACCACCAGACACCCCAATTTGTAGACCTTAAAATCACCTATTCATGAAACGTGAACCAGCTTTTCAAAATTAGATAGAACGCCTTAGCATAATGAACAACACGCTAGAAATAAATTATTTCCTTGAATTTAATCTGAGTGAGTCTGATACTCGGCCTTCCTAAAGAAGGAAAAATACTGAATGTATTTGGACTTGTAAGACAATTCCTAAATCAGATAGAGTAAATCTAATACTATAATGTTTACTTACACTTTCTCAGTTCAACTCCATCTTATCAATTAAAGGAACATTAAAAAAAAGTAACACAAAACGTAAAAATAAATAATCGGATATAACTTATTCTTGATTAATGCAACTCCATCAAACTAATTAGTAGAACACTAACCAAAAAAGTACATAAATTATCAAGACATGCCGTAGTAGGCCGTAGTAGAGACTAATAGCAATTTTATAGAATGAATAAACCATATTTTTTAGAACAAATTTTTCATTCTGTGATTTTTTATGGCAAATATATACCAAACTTTAAAGACATTAAATTTTTTACCCACCCACTATGTAAGTTTATTTATATATATATAGACATGACTTCAAACCAAGTGTAAATCTACGGATAAATTTGTATACTTAAATGCTTATATATTAATATATCTATTTATTATGCATATATTTATAAGAAATATATGCATCATTTAACTCAAAGTATCTAGGGGAAATATATTATGTATATTGTATACATATTATAAAAATATTCGCTACATTTTGGCATTGCAATAACAATGTATAATACATCTTTTGAAAATAAAAAATTATAAATTACTTTTATTTTGATACAATTGACCATAAAATTAATTATTTGATTATATAAATACATATACTAAATGATTTAAAGACTAAAAAAAAAAGTCTTAAAATCCAATAACTTTTGTGAATGTTTCTTCAATATATTTGAAGAAAACGGATTTTGAGGTGTAAGAGTTTGGTTTTTTTTTTTTTGTTTTTTGGTTTTTTTTGTTTGTTTTTTTGAAAAAACACAAAAGGGGTGAGAAGCAACAAGTGTTGCAATTTTTATTTTATTGTTTATTATTCTTGATTATTTTACATGTTTACGCATAATAGGAAACATGTTATTTTGTCCTTGTAGATCCCTAAAAAGAGTTATAAGTGTTACAATACTAATCAGTGATTTATAATATAAATTTTATTATATCTTAATCTGAAATGATATTATTAGAAATAATGGTTCCTTACCTTGAAAGGCTTAGTTATTTATTCCTAAAAATATTATATTTGTCTTAATTTCTTAGACAAGTTATAATTTTTTTCAGCAAGTGTTTTTGTTGTAACCGTCCCTATTTATTGGACCGTTACAACATTTGACAGGTTGTTTTCAAATACAATATATGGAAAAATTACTCACTGATATAATCTCTCAAGTAGCCTACATAGTTATTAGAATCGTCTGTATTTTGATCACGTTAAAAAAAAATGAAAATGAAAATCAACATGGTAAACCCAAATATTTGAAGAATTATTTTAAGGAGAATAGATTAAATGTCATAACGTTTCATTAGATGAGCTCCAATCACTTGTAATGAGTGATGAGGGGGAAAGGAACTAAACAAGTACATTGGCAAGAATTACTCCGTTGTCGAACCTCAATTCTACTTTGAGTTCAAGAAGGACTTACAATTTTAACTTTGCAACATCTGAGGATCTCCTCAAGGTTATTCGCCCTCTTTTACGAGAACACACGAATGTTGAATAAGGTTTCTGAATATAATGGAATGCAGTAGAAAAGGAAGTTAACTACTAGAGTATGAAAAATAAAGAAAATATATGAGAAAAATAAAATTCATTCCTCAAACTACAAAAAAAAGGGCGAACTAGAAAATACACCGGATATTCATTACTAAGCAAACATATGCATGTTGTGTTTTTGTTTTGCATGAGTTCAATCAGATCTGAGTAATTGAACCAAAAGCAAAAAGTGTTGCAACTAATGCTGCTCTCCTCTACCTTATATGTTGTACTATGCCTAGAAATGGCCGAAATATCACACTTTAGCATTGTGTTTGTTGTAACTTATATCATTTGAGTTATTTTGATTTTTCTGTCAGTTAATATAATTCCAACAAAACTTATAGATAAGAAACTGTCGAGATATTGTACCACTTGGTACAAAGGAGTCATTGTCACCAGGTAGTAGGTATAAACGTTGTCAGACAAAACGTCAACCGACGGAATGTCTAACGGAAATTATTACATTTCAAAATACGAAAAAGAGTTTCTAAAACATTTCAACTCAGGCATTTCCTACCCTAGATATTTACCCACCACCCTGACATAAACTAACAGTTAGGAACCCTCACAACCCCCTATTTATACGTCGAAATTTGGGGCTATTTTGTGTACCGAATGGCCCCAAAATGCGATGAAACCTACAGCTGTTAATTAAATTATTTTTAAGGGAACCTCTCAATACCCCAAATTATTCCACAAAAATTAATAGTTATAACGTTAATTTACAGCATTTACACTGCAGGCATTTCCTACCCTCACGCTCCCATTCATACCCCGAAAGGTGGGATGTTTTCATGCATCACCGAGTCCCAAAAGGGATTAACCCCACCACCGTCAGATAAGTAACCTTCAAAGTCACCCAACACCACAATGTATATCCAGGAAGTTGAGGTATCTTTTGGGTACCACACAATATAAAAATAAAGGATTAAGGGAATAAAATAAGGATTGTGAGGAGGTCATAGTGGTTTCTTAACTAGTGGCGTTGGGGTTAATCCCATTTTGGACCAGGACGTACTCGAAAACAGCACCAACATTTTAGGGGTAAATAGGCATTGTGAGGGGCTGTTAGTGGTTGCTTAAATAGTGGCAGTGGGTTTCATTCTATTTTGGGGCACGACGGTTGCTGAAACTAGCCTAACATTGAGTTTTTATAAGGGGGTTGGGAGGGACTCTTCCTGGTAGTTTGTATAGAAGTGGTAGTTTGTATAGGAGTGGTAGTGTATATCGCAATAACATTTGGAGGAGCCCCTTATTTTATATTCTACGGTAGACTTTCTGTCGGTCGACGTTTTGTTTATTCGACCTTTTGTTAATTCAAAGTTTTGTCGGTCGACGTTCTGTCCGTTTACGTTTTGTCCACTCACTGTGTCACCAACAGTTGCAATTTCCTTCATAGTTTTTCCCCTCTTTTAATCAAAGATTCACAACAATAATATTTATTAGCCAGAGTAGGATCCTGAAGAGGGTTATGATAGTGAATTTATCCGATCTATAATTAATACTCATCAGTGATTTATACTATAAATCTTATTATACATATATGAATCTGCTATAATACAAAGAAACTTAATCAATCAACACCTTCAAAGGTAGAGTAAATTTTTTTTTTTTTAAATATGTCATTTGATCAAACCCCATTTTAATTTTCAAAAAAAGAGGAATTATTAATAAGAGCACATTTTTTTTGCAAGGTACCTACGTACACTTTTTATATAATATAAGCTCACTGGGATTGCAGTTTTTTTTACATCTCTACAAGTTGGGCATTAGCTATAAATTTAAATAATGTAGAACAACAAGGAGATTCTTGTACTTAACAAATAAAATACTTATGTTTTTATAATTTATTTGCGTCACCTTATTTATTGTTAAAGTTTTAAGACTCAGTCAATTTGAGGACTTTTAACGTTATAGTTTGAATTTTTAAAGAACAAAAAAAGCAATATATATACCTAATGGGACATTTCCTATAACTATACAGACATCAATTATGGACACAATTAGAATTTAACTGATTACTTTCATTCTAATTGTGTCTATAATTGATGTTTGTACACTTATAGACACAATTAGAATCAAACTGATTATTCCACTAATTGACTATATATTTAGAAAACCTTTGAAACATCCGCTGTTGGATATTTTTGAAAGAATATAGTTATACTTATCGCATTTAATTTTTTTTTCTACATAGATAGGAATGAACTAATACAATATCATATCTAGGTATGTGTATTTTTCAATTGGCAATTATAGAAAATTTTACAACATATCTCTATTTGCAAAATTTAATTTTAAAAACATTAAATTGAATGTGGTTAATTCTTTTTTTTTCTCCCTCTCCGCTCAATACAAGACTTACTTAGACTTGTCATCCATGAAATGATTGTTTTTCAAATGTATTTTCAATTTAAAAACAACAACATAACAAGGAAATTTTATTTTACTTTATTGCAAGACTACAAATGAAATTGATCAAGTCTCATAAGTGTTTTTTTAGTAATAAAAAAATGCAACCAAAAAAAAAGTAAAGTAAAGAAACACCTAACACCGGGCCGGCAAAAAGTTTTGGGACATGACTTTTATTGCATTTTGAGGGATTTTGGTTAATTTTATGCAAAAGTTTCAATAACAAAAAAGAACACCTTATTCTTTATCTTTAAAAAATTTTAGTTACCAAGTCTTTAGGATAAATATTAAGAAAAATGGAGCAAAAAAAGGTAGGAAGTGGCTCGTTCAGTCCGCGCCGAATTTAGCAGTTATGATATTGTAAACACCCTTAATTTCTGCAAAACCACCTCTGGGAGGTTCAAGGTTAAGGTCAACAATTGTAAAGGCATCAGTGATTGTCATAGATGTGGAAAGGCGATCAAATTAAAGCCTGGAATGGCAAAAAAATCTTTTTTGAAAATACCGAAGATGATGGACTTGGCAAAACAGGGGTTAGTTAGTGGTTCTACGGTGTCCAATGCCGTAAAAAGCTGATGGCTAGTCTCGCCGACATATTGAACGATCCTTGATCATTCAACAACAACAACAATTTTATCGGTACAAAAAGCGTTACAATAACCTAAGGTATCACGAAACCCGAATGTTGTTCTTCTCGGACGAGAAGACATTTACAGTGGATCCCGTGTACAATAGGAAAAATGATCGGGTTGTATGTTTTGGAAAAGTCAATCGTAACCTCCATGAAGTGTCCATTACCAACCATCCGGCCTCAGTACTTATACTCGGCATTGTTAGATACAGTTTGACTAGCAAAGATTATTTGATGATTTTACTAACAAAAGTGTTTGACTAGGATCGTAGGATCACAAAGCAATCAAACAAAGCCGATTATTGCTTTTGACAGGACGGAACTCCTATACATATGGGAAAAATCGTGCAGGATTGGATGGCAAAAAAAATTAAGTTCAGTCGGAAGTATTTCTGCCCACTGCAGAGACCCTGCCTGAAGCCCTATGAATAAAGTATTTGGTGACGAATTGAAAGTAAGGCCTGTACAAAACGTCACAGTAGTATTGAGTCCCTAAAGCAATTGGTTTTAGCATGTTGTATTTATCTTAATGTGGCCAAAAAATACGTTTTTTTTATTTACCTATATAAATTGGTGACTTTTACAATAAAATTAGACAATTCAAATCTAAAAATGTTCACATCAGTAGTTCTCAAACCGGTGGGGCAAGAACCTTTCTAATTAGTACATGAAAGCGTCACTAGAGGGAGTGGATAGGGGAATACAGCCCCATGACAAAAAAAATGTTTTAAATTATGGTTCTACTTGGAAATCATGATGTTGTCCAAGATGAAAAAATTGAAAACCTCTGATTTTGTAAATGATTGGAAGAAAATATCAGTAAGCATGGAGGAAAAATTACATCTAATGAGCAGAGAAGACAAATGAAATAAAAAGCAAGACTATGAAAATTCAAAAGTATATTAATTTTTGATAATTTTCTATTGCTCTACAATTTATATTAGAGAAATATTTAAATTATAAACTGTACGACCCGATATTTAAGCTTAATTATTATAAAAATATCCCACTAAATAAAAATTAAGCTATGGTACTTGGTACTCCCATATTTAATAAGAGGCGCTTTTTAACAGGAATAAAAAGCTTTAAAATAATAACAAGAGAAAAACTCAATCTCCCCTAAACTCAAATCCATTGTTCAATTTTGTTAATTATTTTTCTCTTCATTATATTGTGAATTAATTAAATACCAGAGAGACACTCGGGACTGAAGTTGGACTTGAGTCCATATTTTGAAGACTTGCAACTCGACATGATCCCACAATCAAAGACTTGAGATTTGACTTGGACTCTATAGCTAAAGTAGTGACTCAAAAGCTAGTATATACTGAACTCACAGAAAGCATAAACTCTATGGATCCGATATTATAATTATGGACTTGAAATGTTCTCAAAAAAATATGATTTCAGGGACTTGGACTAACATTATAAGGACTTTTTCCCCATTCTGCTGAATTCTATTCAACTTTCCACAAGGACTCAAGGAATGTCTACTTGAGTAACATTAGTTTTCAAGTAGCCTTTATTATTAAGACTCATAATATTTGCATACTACTGCATCTTTCAGGATCCTATGATTTTGACTTAAAATAATATCCTGTATTACAAAAAGAAAATATCGGATGTAATCAGCAGGTATTCTCTCTACTAGGATTATAGCATACTAATATTTTTATTTTATCTCGGATAAATATTGTAATAATAACGGAATTCCAATAAATCAAAGTTTTTTGACAGAAGATTTGAAACTATTCCTATTGAATTTACAAAAATTATAATCTAAAATGTGTATTTTTTCAAAACATTCTAAATTTATTATAGACATTACTTACTACTAAAATGGAATTTAATTTTCCGAGTTCGGTTCTTAAATAATTTTAGTCTTCCTTTGGTTATATATAAATTTTTAAATAGATAGTTGAAAATAAAATTTTATAATGTTTGATGAATTTTAACTTAAATAACGAGATCTTAATTAACGAATTGATCCTAATTTACAAATGAATAATGGAAACTTAAATAGAAAATGTTTTTTTCCTCCTTTACATATCTTACAAATGAATTATGGATATTTAATCTGGTTTAATGTCTTACTTTTTTACTTTTTGATTTAGCTGTTTGCTTGAAAAAGATAATTATTTTATTATTATCAATTAGTGAATAAAGAATTATGCTCTATTGTAAAAGTAAATAGTGGTCAAGTTTGGTTTCGATTTACAAAATTAAATATTATGGAATTGAATGCAAGAAATAAGGATTGTTATTTCAATTTTCCGACTTTTTATGTATAGAAAAAATTGATCTAGACTAAAATATAGAATAAAATTATTTTTACATCTCAATATAGATACTATATTAACAATAAAACAAAATTATTCATAAATTTAATAAGAAACAAAAATCAATATTTGGTTTATTAACAACTATAATTAATTATACGAGTATAACATAAATATAAACATATACTATTGTAATGGGTTCTTATCCATAACCAATTATTATGAATGCAGGAAGTAGACAACAAAAACCCTCAAACAAGAATAATCTTCTATTTTGTACAAATAAATTTATTGCACAATTTTTTGTATGTTTTTTTGCAAAGTGTGCAATATCCAAATATTTTTATTTCATTTTCAAATATTTACTGTGCAAATTACAACCATCACATAAAAGCACTTGTTTTTTATTCTTTGTGATTTAAACACATCTGGAAGTTCTAGATCTGGATCAAAAGATGTAGCTAAATCCGTATTTGTTCTATCATCCTTACATGATGTGCCTTATAATAGAATATAAGTAGATTTTAGAATTTTAAAAATAAAGCAACAGAAAATGATAATTTATACCTTCTAATAAATTACTCTAAGATGAGGAATAAGTATCTTGTATCAAATAATTTGTTGATAATGGTAAAATTGACTGACTATCTTTCAGGTTAAATTGATACATGTTGTAGGAGAGGAAGTTGACGAAGGAACAAAATCGTTATGGTTAGAAGTAGATGGAAACACAAAATCGTTATCTTAAGAAGAAGGAATATTAACTAATTTTGTGTCAGATAAGTTAGATTCGTTTTTATAGACTATAAGAAAAACTATTTTTTTTTTTTTTTTCATTACAATAAACCAAAGAAACGACATTTTTAATTAGATATTCCATTATTTCCTCCAGTAATATATTTTGATCAATATATATGCTCAGAATAGATAATGGCAAATATTTATAGGAATAGCTAGTGTTCTATCGGACCATTTTTTAACATGTACAACTCCAGGAAAAGCAGATGTGAAGGTAAATGAGTGAGAATTTTTTATTCCTTTTAGAGAGCAGAAATAATTCTGTAAAACTGTCTTCCATCTATACCACTTCTTGAATGATATCACACTAAATTTAGTAAATGCATTTTCAACTACTTTCACTAAATCTTCAACAAAATCAATTTTTTGCTGATTAAAGTATGATTTTGGAATGACACATTAGCTGTGGTCTGGCGAAAACTTTTTATTAGTCTTCAGCAAGAAAGTGAATAGAAATTTCATCAAATGCACCACAAATAAACATGTATGATCATAACAAATATGACAAACATCGCTGCACCTTCCCATTATACCCAACTAGGGACACACAGAGTTCCAATGATGAATTAAAGTTTGTCTATTGCAATATTTATCGTATCCTTGATCCAAACATGATTGTTTATATTTTTTATATACAACTTCTCTATTCCAAAGACTTGGGAAACGTATGACTATGAGATCATTATGAGATGGTACAAAAATACCATAATTCTTCATTAGGTTCTCCAGATATATTTGATACCTTCTCTCCTTTCATTTATATTTCGATTGTGCAGGTTATTAGATGGATTTCCAGTCAATTTATGATGTTTATGTCTGAAAACCTTCTTTAAATAATGAGTATATAGTCTCTGAACTGTACATCTCCAATAGCCAAAAGGAAAGAAAAGGTTGTCAGACAAACTCTACGTCCACTAATATGGAATTTGATCATTTGATCTCCCTTATTTATCCAGGTAGCAAAATGTCCTAACACATAGGCTTCATGACTCAAAGGAGAAATAGAAGACATTTCTAAGCATTTATCTTGCAGATAAGAAACGTCTTCGTGGCTAACCCAACTAAAACAAGAAGTTTTATTTACAAATGTATCCAAAGGTCCCAGAAAACCAGAACAACCATTTTTGAGGAACCTATTCATTCCTTGTCCTTCTTCAACATCCGCACCGCGAAATGCTACATTTTTATGTTTGGAAGGTCGGATCTCAGAGATAATATATAACTAATCAACAGAATGATAGCGTCAAAGAATTTAACATTATTATAAAGTAAGAGCTTCATTTCAGATAAGCTGGTTAAGATCTTAATAATACCAACATCAATATGAATTCATTCTCATAATACAATTTCCTCAATTTTCATCTGTGAAAGGCTTTATCGGTTTCACTGATGAATTAACCATTACTAAATATCCATTTAAATTAAACTAGAGAGTCTAAGCAATAATAACTTGGCATGTTTTTGTCAAATTTTGAGAAAAAGTTGTAATATTTATGGTTACAAGAATATCCTTCATTTCTAATAACAAAAATAGCTAGAAAAATATAAATCACCTTTTCTCCTTTCCTTCTATTTCTTTTGCATTATCATTTCTTCTTATCATCACACATTTAAACAACTATGTATCAAACATAATTTAGTCTTTGGGTTGAATATGTAATATGTGACGTCAGGGAAAATGCTGTAACCCAATTTCTCAAACATTCTTTGATTTTTTTTTAACAAATTATATTTTTATTAAGAAACCAGAATAAAAATTCAATTAATTATAAAGAAAATATTGATATTCTATATAAGAGGGGGTGTAATTTTTATGCGAATATATGATTCATTTTTGAGAACTGGCGTAGATTTTAATTATCTTATGAAATAGTTGATTAACATTATTTTAAATTTAGAATGTGGCAGAATTACAGAATATAAATTTATATAATATGTTATAATAACATATTATAAGGAGATGATTACAAAAACGAAAAATAATGATAAATTCAATAGTCCATTCATGTTCCTCACAATATATTTATTTTGTTTTAATCAAATTTTAATTTATTTTACTTTTAGGTTAATTTAAATTTGAGATAATAAAAAACTAAGGTGATTTCGATAATTAATACTGATAAAAGAAAGTATTTGATGATTTTTTTGTGTTTCAAAATATACATAAATATAATATACTTAAACAAGGGATCTTTGTAAAGAAAAACCACTGTTTTGTGATAAAAAAGGAAAAATGGTTGTTGCGTTTCCCATTTCATCTTTTGTGTTCATTAATTAATAGGTCGTTGTTAGTTATGCTAATTCAAAAATCCATATAATAACCATACCAATTTGAAGAATGTTTTGGAGGAGAGTAGCTTTGCTGTCATGACGTATTATTGGATCAGCTACAATCAATTGTGATAAGGGAGGAGAAGGAAATAAAATAGGACATTGGCAAGAATTACTCCGATGTAGATTTCAATACTTTCCTGAGCCCAACAAGAACTTACAATGATAACTCAACAATAAATTGATAAATGAAAGGTAGATCAAATATGATGGAGTATTATAAGTCTAAATAGACGCAAAATTAATTCAAGCCCTTATTATGAATCAATGTGCTTGTGATGAATGATGATTGATTATCACAGCAATCGATGAAACTTCAACTGTTAGTAGACATACAGTGCTAAATTCAAGCCGAATGTTTGTTGACCAACAAGACAATGGAAAATATAATACATCCCTCCAGATCTTTTATGGAACTTCCATAAAAACTGAAGAGTTCCATAAAGAAAAATATAATCAAATTTAAAAGACATTGAAGAACAATAAAAAATTTAAAGCATAGGTATATTTTATTAATATACATATATATAACAACTACAATTTAAATGTTTTGATCAAATACACGTTTCTTTCTTTTGTGACAGTGTCAACTACATTTTCACATCCTCCTTATATGTTTTTTTTTATCTCTATGGAAAAGAACAATAAGTACCGGTGCTAGGACTCACAGAACTATTCATCACTTGACCTAGAGAACTGCAGTCTCGATAGTTTTTTGGCCGATCCAACACGACTTGTAACTCTAAATAGGATGTATTGGGTCATTTTGAGAAAATTAATAAAACGTAATTACTCAGCGTTTACTACTACAGTTTGATTTTTTTCTCATTCTACATAGAGCCTGCAGTCTTCTCTTTCTGTTAACGTTAAATTCAAAGCATTAGAGTTTGTTTGATTACAATTTTCGAGGCCACTCGCTCTGGATCACTGGCTCCTCAAATCCATAAAAGATTTCGTGATTCGATGGCTTCCTAACCAATTTGAACTCCACACCTAGGCAAATTTCTTGTATTAGGGCGCTGCAATCCCTGAAATTATGTCTTATTATTTTTGGGTTTTTTTACCACATTCCTTGCAGATTGTCCATTTGTCCTTGAAAAGCCCTTCTGTAAAAAAGACCCGAGATGAGATACGGTATTTCGAGTGCATCTGTTATGGTGTAAGGATAGGATCCCAAACACGCTTGAGGAAGTCTTGTAGTATTTTGTTTCACTCGCAGCCACTTTAAATTTGTCTGTGTGGTCTTGCCAAGAGATGTTGTCCCTAATAGTAGATGCGGCCACTTTAAAGGACTCCCGTCTTCTTTCTTTTTTGGGTTGAATGAGTAATGCTGGAGTTGATTCTTCAGCAGCACCAATAGAAGAAGAACCCCTCTTGCATTTAACACATCTTCCACTGTCATTAACCGAAAATTATTATTCACTTTTTCAAGTAGATGTATGGTAATCAGCTCATTTCCAGCTTATAGTTAGCCAGTATGCTCATCGTGATTCAATCGGAACGCCATTCATTTTTCTCTGTAAATTATCTAGATACTTTTTACTTTCAGCTTCTAGTATCACCCTCTTCTACGGGAACCCTACATGAGGGCCCTCCTCCTCCAAGATAATAAAAGGAGATGCCCCTGTAATTTTAGGTCAACCACTCCTAAGCCTCCACGTTTCTGGGGAGGGAACAAGCGTTTTTGGGAGACGAACAAAATAAATTCCTTTCTTCCCCCAAGTATGGCACGATGTTTCATCATTAAGTATACATCTCAGGATGTAGTTTACTTATGGAATTACCAAATGATTCCAATATTTTATAGATTTTATTATATCGTAAGAACAACAAAGACGAAAGATTGCAACCTTGCTTGCTGCCGGAATTTCCACAAAAGCAGTTCTTACAGCCAAATATGGCTTACAAACAATATTCTACCGTGTCAAAGAGATTTCGGAAAAGCCCTCAGAAGTGGCCGTTTACAAAATTGACAACTGAGGCTCAAGTCAAAGTCTTTACAGAGCAGCCAAATCTTTCCATGTTTGAGATGGCCCTGGATGTCAAGGTCCACCGTGTTAAGGTGCATCAAAGAGACAGGTGGGGTCTCTCTATGAACGAAAGAAAGTACGGTTACTGTCAGTAGAGATAGTGAAAAAGTGACCCACCAGTTCAATTCCCGTTTCTTTTTGTGTTTGCTGAACTCTTGGCCTCAACAATAAACAGACCTGAATCCTCTGCATTTTAAGATTTGGTATCAAATAGAGTCCCAGACGGCAGAATCGACACCCAAATGTTGAGGCTATAAAGTCTTTCTCTGAGCAGGGAGCTGTCACGTCAGAAACCTACATTAAAAGAACTTATAGGAAATTCTACCACAACGTGAAAGCCATTATTACTATCTACAGTGGTCATATTCAACATTAATATCATAATTATAAATTATATTTATAAAATTGCTTTAGATATCAAATGTTATATTCATTCATTTTAGTCTCAAAACTTTTGTAGGACGCGATATACTCTCATTTCAATGTACTTTCTTATGTATAAATGTGCATTACATACTTCGATTGTTGAAGACAATTATTCTCCCCTCCCCTTTTTATTTTTTGCACAATATTGTCACAACAAAAGTAGACTTAAATCCGTAAATGGACCAACAAAATATATGGGTTTGTAAAATCTGTATATGTAGGTTTACTTATGTATTAGTAATAATTATGTTATATTCTCTAATCCTTTAGTTATTTATTCATTCATTCATTCATTATGTAAATTACGATTTAATAATTGCTCATTTATCATAATTAATAATTGAATATAATAATATGTAACTTTATAACAATGTTACAGTACCCGTATACATATATGTATAACGAAAAAGAATGCATGGGCGATCATTAAATGTCACGCGGACAATAATAAAAAATAATTGTTAATATAAATGTACGCTATTTCCTACTTGTTCATTATACATTTTTGTAGTACTCTATTGTAAATAATCGCCCTTTTTTCATTATCCTCACAAAGTAAAAAACAGATAGAAAGAATAATAACTTACTTATATATATATATATATATTAGGGCTGGTACGGTACTAGGCTGTACTGTGGCTCAGTTCGGTACATTTTTACTTTCGGTGCAGTACGCATTAACCTCTTAAATATTTTATTTCATATTTTTTTATTAATTAATAGATTTAGATAGTGAGGTATGATTTCAATCCATAAGCATCCTTTTGTAAAAGATATAATTGATGTTTTTGTTTATACAAAAAAAAAATAATGACTCACTAAATGATAAAATACATCTAAGTTGACGAAAATTCAGGGATATGGTGAGGAGATATTATATATATTTCCAAATGTTTCCCAGTTAGCTTCATGATACCTCACAACTAAAGGTACATTTGTATTAAATGAAATAATTTTTTCGGCAGCTGGCGATATTGTAACAGATAATCGGTTTTGTTAATTACCCGAGAATGTAGATACAATACTACTCATACTTATAATTACGGATGGTAAAATGGTCTAAATCCACATGAGTGTAAATAAAAAGAAAGAATAATTTGGTAACTTAAAGAGACTAAACATCTGCTGACTGAGATCACTATATAAACTATTATGCTCCTTGCTTGCTAATACGTTTGAATTTTTTAAAAGGGAAACATGATTTATAAAAACACTAATATGATGCAGTTTACCACAATATAATTTTCTTTTTTATGTATGATCACAGAGATATTGTCAATTTTCACATACATAGTAGGTATGCATTCATGTTTGAATTGTACACATTTCTGTTAGCTAGGTCATTGAATTCTAGACATGTGAAAAAATTATGCATGCAACATTGCTTGTTTATTTTATTTGCCCTCTTGAAGGTTTTGACTCTTTCTTTTCAACCAATCAAACCTTATATATTCCCCTCATATGGGACTCAAAATTATGCGTGATTATTCCAGGTCTCTAGATTCTATGACTAAGTTTATTTAGAATAGGTCATGTCGTATTTCGTATTCATTTTTATATTCCTAATGTAATTTTATGGAATACTATTAATAGTAATGTGAGATTTAAAGAATTTGCCTTTTTTTAAGCTAATTTTTTTTCTCTCAAATTCATATTTATAAAAAAATTGAAACTGGACCAAGACCGAATTTCCAAAGTTTCATCATAACAAGCTGGTCTTGCACAGGAATGATTTGAAGAATTAATTTAGGATCTGCCTCTACCTTGATCAAATAATTTTAGACCGAATTTTAACACAAGTAATCGAAACTGAAGTAGGACTTAATTAATTGAAATTATAAAGGTCTCAACCCGGTCTTGGTTTTTCAGACCGAGCCCAACACTAACGATATATATTTTTTTTTAATTGTGTGCATGCATGTTCATTTCATTTAAAAAAAATTAGCAACATTGTCTAGTTTATATCCATGTATAAAGTGACACAAAAAGACAAAAAATCCTTTTGTCCTTTAAAAAAAAAGAGTTTCATTATATTATTTTTTGCACAAAAAAAATCAGTGAGAGGAAAATTTATCGGTATTGTACATACACATATATATATATATTTTGTTATTTCCACAAGCGTGCGCTTAGCTTTGAAGATTTAATAGTTGACGATTTTTATATTTTTTTTCACATATATTTTTTCTATTTAGTAAAGATTAATTTATGTTCTCCTGTTGTTGGTATATGTATTTGAGAGTGTTATTATGACTTATTCTAAAGGATATGTCAAACTCTGCTACTTTGTAATACTATTACACTTGATGGAAGGAATTGAGTTGAGGGAAAAAAGTGGATGGGGAATTCGAGGAAAAGAATCGGAATATTATATCATAGCTCCAAGAACTATTCGTCCACATTCTATTTATAAGGTTTGATGTTTACACGTTTAATATTTTCCGTTTATATGTTCATATCATGTTTATCCAATATATAAACCTTGTATATCTAAACAAGGGGTTTATCCACAAGTGTAATACTGTTGAACGTGTGTTCGATGAAATCCATTTTTTTACTATATAAATGAATTGGTGATTTCTATTAATCACACGATTACTCTTAATTACATATTTTTGCGACTCTATACTACTTTTTAAAAAATATTTAAAGTGTTCTATCCTCAAATTGTTAAAATTAAAAAGAAAAAAAAATCAGAAAACCTTAAAATATTGAAGTTCAAAAACTAACTTTTTTTCAAAAAAAAAATCTTGCATATAGCATATTCCAAATTGAAGTCAAATCGATATATTTATAGGAATATACACATAGTAATCATTAAATGAGCAATGTTATCAAATCGTTTATTTATTTGAGCTAATTAAACTCTTACTATCTCCAAATCCAATAAATCTAATCTTTTTTTTAAAGTGGGATATGGATTTGATCTTGGTCTGATAATTTTTTTATCCAAATCAGAGAATATGATGTTTGAGATATTTAAAATCAAAAATATGGTCAAGATCAACCATACTTTTTTATAACAGAATATTTTGTTGCATAACTACATAGTTATCAAATGATGTATCGTAGGCATTCATCTGAAGAGTGGTTTATGAACTACAATTCAAAATGCAAGGGTCTTCAAGACGATTTTTGATCAGATTCTTCATGAAAAGAGGCTCATAACTTAAAACTGGATTGAATTCCAGATCTGAATTTCATTTTTGAGTTTCTTAATACTAGTTTATTTGAAATATTAAATTTTTTTCAAACCGGATAAAAAAAGAAATTGTATATATTCCTTGGAATGACCCATTTACAGTTTTGGAATTTTAAATCTGAGATGTCTTCCAAATACGAACGCTATGTGGCCATTTTGGTGTTCTTCTTTTGACTTTATGAAGCTGCCTTAATCAACAGTTTACGATGTTCCAAGGTTGTTTTTTTCTGGATCTGAAGCCTTTGGTCTACTATGTGATTTTAAAGAGAGAGTCCAATAAAGGTGAACATAACATTATTGACTACTTGCCGGCTTCCTTTCTCGAGGCAGTGGCCAATACCGACAAGGAATCCCTCATCAGGGGTGTGCCATGTTCAGGTTGGAGGCTGTTGTTGAAGCTGTAAGTGAGGTGTTCCAGTGATTGACGTCACCACGGATCCCTACATGAAAGAGTATAAGATTTGTTCATTGCTTAATTAATTGCGGAAAATAAATTGTAATTTACATTACCCTTAAATTTTTCGGCTTTTAAAATCTCCACATTGTATATATATATACTTATACTAATTATATCTTCAGAATAAATATGATTTGGTATGATTTATCACATTCTTCTCTTTTGTAAAATTAATTCGCCAATGTAATAATATAAATTATGGATTCATAAATTTTTGTATGATAAAAAAAAGAAAAACTATTTACATTCTACAGCTATATTCAAAAATGTCATCACTCCACATTTTCTTTCCTTCATAAAAATTGATCCCTAGCCTCGTCATGAAGGCTCAAATAAAACTCTTATGAGTAAATATAAATATAAATGAATCAACTTTTCCCATAATGATAGGTAAATATAAAAAACAGTTAATATCCTATTTAACTTACTTTTAAATCATCTATATTCGAATAATTTGTATTTTTGAGTTGCCTGAAGTTTTAACTCCCTAAAGAGCATGATTTTAAGAAAAAAAACCTTGTGTGGCTCCATCTTTCTTTATTAAAATGAAATATGCATAAAATCATATCAAAACTTTTTATTCAGTTGAATAAAATTTCGAACTAAAAAAATTAACTTTAACAATTAGAAATCTAAATGTGATAATTATATTTTACCTTGGTCTATTTTTACCCTATGAAACATCTCTTAGATTAGATATTTGCTTATTTCAGGTAGTAGTTTAATATTATAATAGTAAAATTATGTGCTTCAGTCTCAAATACATATGTATGTTTTGAAAATAGTTTGCCTCATAAAAAAAGACACATTTATCAACCATTTCTATATTTTGTTTAATAATAATAAAATTTTTAACGGAAACGGAGTTAAAAAAGTTAATTCTTACAGTAATCCCACGGTAAAAATAATTTGTTAAGTACATGGTCCATTTTTTGTACAAAGAATATAATAGTTAATTGATTTTAGTAAGCACGATTAGGAATTATGGATACTCAAAAACACTGGCTGTAATATTTGTAACAATGATAGATAATATGTTATTTAAAAAAAAAAGAGACTTTAGAATGAAAATTATAAATGAAGAGAGTCGGAACTGGTTGATAATCATAAATATGGGGGAAACTGAGTGAATTCGAACGATGGGGGACAACAAACACTAGATTTATTCCAAAACTATCCCGATTAAACCTGTCTGATCCAGTTTAAAATAGATATATGTAGGCTGATATTAAAATGCCTTTCGATAAAATATAATTATATTCCAGTCCGATATTATGTACACAAATGATTGGTTATAACTGTATCTATGTAAACACGGCCTAATGTTTAAATATTTTCCGAACAAAAAACCGATCCAATAATTTTTTTTTATTATTTCGATCTGATATTTTTCAAATAATTAGATTTGCCCGTATCTATGAAAGTATATATTTTGATTTGACGCAATTAGTTTCTTTCACTTGCCAACACCTTCATTTTCTAAGGAATTTTTTTTCTTTTTAAATCAAAACTAAATAATTATTAGTGGCGTTTTAGTAACAGGGCTTTTATTTGGCCCTCCGACTGGTTATTTTGTAGTTTTTAAGAACAAGTTGGTCAATCATCCTGTTCTACACCTTTTTGGTTAATAATTTATTTGAACGAAAAAACTCACTCGAAAGACGCAAATTTATTTTAACAAAAATATTTGAGTTATTTGTTACGGATACATCAATTTGATCCCAGTGTAATAATGTTAGCAAGTATCCCTAAAAGCATTTGTTTTGTCTTGTCACTATTGGTTCGTTAGTACTGTACTAGATCAAAAAGGCTGATTCATGAGAGACAATTTTCCAATTTCGAGCAGATATAACAGCCCACGTCTAGCTCAAACTTAACAAATGCACCGTCACTCATTTTGTGTGTATTGGTTTGTGTGTGAAATGGACTTGCAAAGATTATGAGGGAAGGTAGTTTTACCCCCTCCCTGTCATAAATTTTAGTCAGTTGTCCAAAATCTGATCAAAACAATGTGCAAGTCGACGAACTGACCAGGTGATATAGAGTGATAGCCGAGCATGTCAAGAAAAAACATGTTTGTCACATATTCAGTCAACATTTAGGAATGAGAAAGCTGTTCACGCGTTGGTTGCTGCTTTTGCTCTCGTTAACCAAAAATATGGACATTTCCAGCGCTCTGTTGGCGCAGTTTAGACGCAAAAAATCCGATTAATTACTATATATATAAAACTTGGAAACATCATTAAACGCCTGAAGCAAAAATACAGTCCAAATAGTATACTGCAATGAGGGAACTGGCTACAAAAAAAAGCAAAATGGTTCTTTCGGGTTGGAAAGAGATGGTAACGGTTTTTTGGGACAGTTATGAAGTTATTTTAGCTGATTATCCTCAAAAAGGAAAAACTGCTACAAGAGAATACTACGCATCATTACATGACAAGCAGAAGGCAGAAGATGCAGAAAAAGAAGATCCTTTTTCACCAAGACAAATAAATTAGTCTCACACCTTAGTGGTTGCCATCACGAATATCTGCATTTTACGTTTTGAACTGATTGACCATCTACGTTTTACACACCAGAACTAGCCCAAAGCAATTTATTTTTATTCATTCATCTAAAAATGCGCTTAGAGGACAAATATTTTCGTCAAATGAAGAGGTAATTTGTCAAAAATTATTTTGCTAAGAAAAATATAAAGTACTATTGGGACGGGTTAAAGAGATGGGAGAAGTTTGTAGAGTTTCTAGGATACTATGCTGAAAAATAAAAATTCCGATTTTCTTTTTTTTTATCTTTGTTAGGTGGAAACTTTTCAAATCACCTTCGTAAGTAGTTATTCATAAATGATATGACTTAAGACATGAAACTAACTTTTTAGCAAGAGACAACCTAATTATTTTTGTTTTTCAGATATTATAAAAAGACTTATTATATATATAATTATTAATTATATTTTAACTCTGCATAGTTAATATTTCTTAAAGAAATCCACGCTTCATTAAATGAGTCATTGGACCATCATGATATCTTTTGTTTAATAATCATAAATGTTTGCTATATTCTACAAAGTACCTTTTTATCTTGTAAATTCATAATAGATTGCTTTCAGAGTACGGGGAAAATTATTTAAGTATGAACAAAAACCATTAAATAAACATAACCAAACAAAAAAAAACATAAAGCTTCTAAAAGTATTGTAAAAATATATAAATTGCTTTGTATATTCGTATTATTAGCAAATATAGAATATGTAATTAGAAAGTAATTTTTTTTTAAATATTGAACTGATTATTTATAAGGAACTTGCACAAATTACATAGTTATTACAAATTATGATGCTCAAATAATTTTGAAATCCTTTTTAAATGGTAACATCTGTATTGTAGCCGTTTGTATTTTAGAATTTCATTAAACCTATTTGGTAATTTTTATATTTCTTAATAATTTCTAAAAATATGTTCATATTTTAAAGTTACAAGAGCATACCGCCAATGCTGATTATATTGGAGTATTTCCTTCACTGACTTTACCATTGAATTATTAACCCCAAAAAGACTCCAATTTGGGAGACTTAATTGTTGATAAAGTTATTAAACACTATATTCCCAAAATAAATAACTACTCCATATCTCATATTTAAGTTTACACTGAAGATTAGTTCGTAAAGATAGTGAGAACAAAATTAATTTTATTTCCAATGAATTGTAACTGACATTTACATTCTTATTCAATTTGGCCTCCCTTGGCTTCAAGAACAGCCTCTGCCCTCTTCCTGAAGGCTGCAAAACCTTACATATGTAGTCCTCTGACAAGTTAGCCCATGTGGTCTTGATGGCAACCTCCAAAGGTTTCAAAGACCCTTGAGGTGTGTTACAGGTAGCGCCCTTGTCTAGTGATCTAGGGATGGAATGATCCAAAAAATTAAGATTGGGCGAGCTGGGACCCCATATGATCTTGGACCAAAAAGCCTCAACGTTAATCTCCAGAAGTGTTTGGGTCTTTTGGCTTGTGTGACAGGGAACTACATCTTGTTGGAACAATATTTGAACCCCCTTGTATTCCATCTTGATCCAAGGAACTAAGTGTTTCTGAAGCAACGCAATCTAGACATCAGAGGTGATATAGCATTTTTAGTGATTTATAGCAAGGTGGTTTTTGAAAGGCATAATCCTGGCCTTTGTTCTTATTGCTCGGTAGCGACTTTGCCCACACTTTCTGCAGACTGTTTATTGGATTTAAATCGCTTTTTACTAGTAAATCCATACACAGCCGTCCGGCTGATCTTGAAGTCATGGGCAATCTCAGTTTGGGTCTTATAGCAAGCAAGCATTTTCTGCACAAAAACTCTTTAGGCTTCCATTTTGTTGTCTTTGAAAATACACCAAATATTTATAAATAAAATCAATTGCAAAGGATAATTAGAATATAACACAAATTTACTTTTGTAAAAAAAATTATCAAGTTATGAGCTGTGAGAATTGTTTAAATGTCAATTTTAATATGAAGCATGGAGTATTTCGAGCCCAAAATTTACCTTAATTGATCTATACGTCTCCCCTGAGAGTGAATATCGAAATTGATCAAACTAAGTACAGGCTTACAAACTTAGGCCTTCTTAAAAACAGATTAGATTCTTTGTCAAGAAACAATTTTTCTAAAAAAAAATATGTGAAAAACTACATGTACTAGATTTATAAAGGAAAAAAATCAAACGTTTGTACGAACATGGCGTTACCTCACTATCATACAAATTTACGGTGTATTTTACTGTCTCAGCTGATTATTTTTTCCTCTTATCAGTGTTGAATTTGACTTAACTGTAGTTGATCTTTAAACAATTCCTAACAGTTATTGACTAATAGTTGTTGAGGAACTACAAAGTGATTTTGGTCCCCTTTTCTGTTTCTGTTTGGAAGAAGAAAGATTGTAAGATCCAGTAAAAGTAAAAATGTGAGAAGTGTTTTTATTCTTCAGATAAAACGGCCGACTTCCAGAATGATGGCGTCACGTGAGTTAAATGCACATTGCTCATTCAAAGGCATTAGTCATGTAAGGCTGAATGTGTATTTAGATTATTTTTACGTAATTTAAGAAAGGCCACTTCAAACATTTTTCCTTACCTTATAATAAATTTTCTCAAATTGAATTTTTCTTCAACTTTTCAAAATGAGCTTCATGGAACTTGTTGGAAAAAGTATTGATCAATAAGATAATATTATTTTACATACATACATAAACACAAATATTTAGAACTATTAATTTTTTTATGGGTTATTTTTCCTTTGTATCTGTATTTTTTGCCTTCTGCAATTTTAATCCAAAGCAACTAATAACCCCGAAAATACCGTTTATAGTATTAGTATTGTTGAGCTATTGTACACTATTATATCGATAGATCAATTATTGAATTAAATGGTAATTTTCAATTAATAATTTTGCCAAAAAAGTAATGGAAAATATTATAAAATAAATTTGGGGATATGATTCATTATTAGTATATAAAAATAATGAAAATGTACTAAGGGAAATAACTTTTTGAAAGGTTTTTTTTATTCACTCACAACATTAAAGGGATTGACGATGTATATTTTTCATGATATCCATCACTCACAATTTTAAATGTATTTTCGTCTTACTTGAAATAAATATTTTTTTAAGCTAAAAAAAACAGATCAACCAAAAATGTCTGCATATTAGCGCAGAAACTCGGTCAGAGACAAAAAAAAATCTGTTCAGATTTAGGTAATTTTTTCTAAATCGATATTTTGGTCCAAACAGGTCAAAATCCGTAGACCGAAAAAAATTGAAAAATATTTTCTGAAAAAAAGATCATACGTATTTAAGTATTTTCCTATAAAAAGTAATTTTTTATTTTGTATGGCCGATCAAAATCAATTTTTTATGTAGACCGAATTAGTTCAGTCTGAAATAATTATCTTCATGTCTCCGACCGGTCTAAAATTTTTAGTCCGAAATGCAATATTACTACATATGAACTGTCCAAATAAGCTCAACTCATTCTCAAAACCTTGCATTAAAGAAACACTAATATAAATTATTTGGATACGAGCAACTTTTAATATAAAAAACCGACCATAATAGAAAATTTATCAAATTCACACATATTTATTTTTTCAAAAATAGTTGTAAGAGCATATTCCAGCTCTTTTTTTTTATTTATTATTCATATTATTTTTTATACACTACTCACAATATCTATAAATGTGGACATCATAATGTCATAATTGGGTTAAAAAACCTTACATTAAACTCTATCAGCAAACAAAAGGACTTATTTTATAGAAAAAATATGCCTCCAATTTAATTATGAACTAAGTAGATATAAAAAATGATAGACAATTCAAAAAAATAGTTTTCCATGCCCTTTAGACTAGAAAACCAACATTTTCGTTATCAAATCCGAATAAGAGCAACAAGGCATATATATTATAATTATACAATTAATTTGAACATGTATATTGTTTCATAGTAGACATATTTTGTCTGCACCTGATATCCGACTTAAGTGGGTTCCTTTATATTATAATTAAGAATTTAAATACTCTGTAGTACCCTGAAATCATGTGTATCGTACTGTAATAGTTGCACTGTACCGATTCATAGTTCAATATTGTAGTGTCCCAGTCCTAATATATATTATATTAATACTATATGTATACCGGGTGGTCCATTAGAATTGGAACACTTACTATTTCAATAATTAATCAAGGTTGAGTAATTGAAATTAATTAAATTTCTATAAATTAAAACATAGACAATTAGCTACAAAATAAAACAATTCTGAGCTCTCTAGCTTACCTACAAGTCGAGAAAATGGCACTTGAAAGTGATCGACGAATTTCCATTCGCACACTTTTAGTAGTTGGGTGTCTCCAGGACCACCGTCTACGCCGTAGTAAGTCCAAAACGTTGGAGAAAAAGAAGGGCTCAGTCAAAAAGGCCAAATTGGACCCAGAGGTCAATACCCTTAAGTCCATGAGGGTCCCTGCAAGAGTTATCAGGGTTTTACGCCAGATTGTCCAGAGAGCTATCAAAAAAGTGGGTGGAAAGAGCCTTGTGAGGATGAAAAGGCCACTTCCAACACCAACAATGAAAGGAACCCATCTCCTCCGTTGCAAAACTCTTTTGAATTAGTATTTTGAGTTCTTTTGAACAATTTTTTACACTTTTGGCCCCCTACACCTCCTCGACAACACATTTTGGGTGAATGTCGAAGAGAAAGCTTGATGTGTCTGTCATTCAAACACCAATGCTCTCAATGTCCCACTGTTGGCTTACCATGGCAGAGGACTACATTTGTAGCGTTGCCAGGCATCCAACACCGGCAGGAAGTAATCATTGGCGCTAAGGGCAGCTACATAATGATAAAAAAAGCTCTTACACACATTTATTTATAGTATTGATTTTGTTGAAACTCTATAGTTAATTAATAAATAATATCAAGTTGAAGCAGTACTAGTACATCTTGTTTATTTTTTTTCTTCCAAAAAGGATGCCAATTCGCTTGATTTCCAAAAAATCAAGCGATTGGCCGAAATACATTTTTATGTATGTTTTTTAAAAGTTGACCCACACACTTTTTTGCTATTACACAAGGGTCGAGAATACTCTAGTAATGGGTTAAGATTCATGTCAGGAGCACTTACTGCTCTTTAATGGTCCTGAAATAGTTCAACGATCTCATTGGATCTACTAGAAAGCAAGCCAATCATCTTAGAAAAGAGATGTCGTCAGGGATGCCCTTCGTCTCCACTTCTTTTCATAGGGCAATCAAAGAACTCCTTTTAGGTGTTACAAAGAGGTACAAAGGCTTTGGGATTAGCTTTGAAGGACCTCAGAATATTATTGATTTGTATGCAGAAGATGTAACTTTAACCGTAGAGGCGAATTCTGAGTATCAGCTAATTCCCAGAATAAAAGCCCTACTTAATTATTTTCGGAAGTTTCAAGAAAAAACAGGATTGGCTGTTAATAAATATAACACCTCCATTTTAGTTTTGGGCTCCTGGAAGCCTGAAGAGGATCTTAAAGTTGGAAGTTGCAAGGTTAGAAGAATGGTGGAAATTTTAGATCAAATGGAATAGCAGTGGTATTCATGAAGATAACTGGAACAAAATTCGGACCTCCGTCAACAAAAGAATTTCTTTTTGGAAAAGATTCAACCTTCAAAAAAGAGTTCACTTTTATAACAATTTGGTAATACCTTTAGTTTTATATAAGGCTACATTAAGTCCGCAACTAGCTGAAAAAGCTATTTTAGAAGAAGACAAATGGATTAATTCTTTGTTTTATAAGAATTATATCGAAGCCATGAAAAGACCTAAATCCCATATGGGTGGAGGAGTAGCCCAACTATCTCGTATTCTCCCGAAAATTTACTCCAAAATTTTTGATATCTCGAGTTTGGGGCTCAGCTCAGAGAATACATAATTTGGATACTTACCTTGAATTTAGAAATGACACAACCATTGATATAATTCGGCAAAATATAACTAAAAATTTATTTTTTAGAAATTTAGAGGACCCCTTAATTTTAGAAGAACGCGCAATCACACAACATATTTTAACTGTTCATAATTTAAATTCAGAAGAATTGCTCAACGATTGTGGAATAAGATTTCCACTTGTTAATTCTTCAAAATATTATTCAATGCCATGCCCGTGGCACGTTAAGATGATCCCCCTAAATTTTGATGCAACTGTGACTTGACTCTGGGAGCTGTATAGTAAGCGTTTGGGCCTCCCTATGGGATTAAATATACTAGGCCCTGCAAGGACTGTGGAAAAATATATAATAACACACTTCATGCGTTTGTGGACTACCCTCCATCCTAAAATATTTTGTATCTAAAAGGGCTGACGAATGGGAAAGAAAAATATGTTAAAGGTCTTGTTCTTTTTGGAATTTCAAAGAAGCAGGGTGGAACTTTTGAGGTAACCAAGGCTCTGGACTTCGCAATTCTTAATTGTAAAGCCCTCATCGCCAGCCCACTAATTAACTATCAGCCTATTTGGGAGGATGAGTTGAGAGGTATGTCTCTCTCAGAATGAAAATTCCTAAATCAGGATGTGAGTCATAGAATTTTGCAGAGGAAGAAATCTGGTACCTTCCATCAACTTCACGGAATCATCGAAGTATTTTAAAAAGGGTTTTAAAAAATTTTAACAAATATTTCTCATAATTTTTAATTTGCATGTTTACTGTTGTTTTTTCAAAGATTGATATTTAGTTGAAATTCTACCCTGGAGCATTAAGTATAAACTATAATGTTTATTCTTGTCATTTAGTACAAAAATTTTCTCCGGTTTATTTATATATATATGTTCTATATAATATATAAACCAAATAAAGAATGTTGAAAAAAAAAAAAATTTAAGTTAATATTTAAAAAAAATCCTATGTACTACTTTTGTTGAGTACTTAATACGTAGTGTCCTCTGATTTATACCATACAACACGGTGTTTCCTCGCAAACACAAAAACACCTTATGTATTTAGTAGTCCTCTCGCTTGATACGTCATGACTATTTCATAATTGCTTCTTTTTGATAAATACACTAAGTAATAAGTTATTTTATAATTATGCTCCGTTTCCAAAAGAACATGAATACAATTTCTTGTTGATTCATTGTCGTTTATATAATATATATTGGCCATTTTATTATTTATATGAAGAAAAATTGGAGGTTGTGTAGTACAATAAAGGTAACGACGTGACAAGAGTCAACTTATAAAAATGAAAAAAACAGCTGAAATGGAAATTAAAGTACATCTTTATTTATTTAAAAAAGCGAGCCGTGCTAAATATATTTCCACGCAATTTTGAAGAAAACCACGCTAACTCAACTGAAGTTGGAATCTTTATAATGAAAAATTTATGCAAACACATTTGGCACATCCTGTATTTACTTGGAAATATCAATGATTTTTTGTCATTTCGTCAATTAACCCCATATTTTATTTTGGCTTGTCATTCCATGTAACACATCATTAAAAAAAATATTTTAATGTGTTTGATTCAAATGACTGTGTCTTCTTTTTTTCTATTCCTTTTTGAAACCGAAAATATACCCGTGTACATTGTACATACACAAATATAAATATATGCAAATATTTGATATAAACATTCATAATTGTTTATTCATTCCCAGAAATATCCCGAAGGAACCACAAAATAAGACCCTTCATCAAATGTATGTATGTGCACTTAAAATGTTATTACACTCGTAAATCTTTTTAAAGATAGAGAAATAAATATGTACCATGTTTTTGGATTGTTGTATTTGTAGATAGATACTTGTCTTAAATGTTTTTTCTTTACTTGAAAATATTTATGAATATTGAATCAAACATCTTCGTAAAAAGTTCCTTGCGTACAGTCTGAGATAGAAACGCCGATGGGCCAAAAAAAATTGCCTATGACATTATTTTTATATAAAGATTCAATCATTCTTCAGCTTTTTTAGAGTATAAATAAAACAGACTTAACTTTAAGCCTTCTTTGGTGAAAAAAGTTATTCATAGCGAATGAAAATGGTGGAGTTTTAAACTTTGAATTTGTACATAAATATTTAATTAAGAATCAACCAATAGATCAGTGATTCCCAACCAGTGGGTCTTGAACCTAAATGAGGTCGTAAAACCAATACAATGGGCTTGCTAATTGATTTTGAGACGACTGTGAATATTATATTAAACAAGATATTGTACAAATTTAACTAATTGTCCTTGTTTTATTATCACCATAACACTAAATATATCAGTCCCCTAATCACTCAACTCAACGTCTGAGCCAGTGTTAAATATGTTTGCTGTGTTTAAGCCACTGCTGTTGCTCTTCCTACTATTATTGCCAAATTAGCCTATTTCCAGCTAATTTTAGGCAAGTTATGCAGAATGAAGGTGACTTTTTTTAAAAATTATTGGGTATTTTTATAAGAACAATACCTTGTCAATGGCGATCAATGCTGCTGGGCCGAAGTCAGAGAAGTTTTACAATATTATTGACTCAAAAGTATCAATAATTCCGTATGAAGCGTTCTAAGAGTCTCCTTTCTTTCATTTCTTTTAAAGTTTGACTTATTTTTTTAATTCAAATAACAATACACTTATGTTACACTATTTGTAAAACAAAAAAACCATGAAAATAAAGAAATGCAAATGGGCTTAAGGCTTCAAGTTACATTAGTAGAACAAATACATACTAGGTATAAAGTAGGTCATTTTACAATTTATAGTAAGTTTATTAAATAGAAGTCATTTATTTGATATACAAGTTCCTTCGACCAAAAAATTATTCCTCTAATATTATAAAACCACTTATAAAGCTTCATAATTATCCAAGGTTCGGTTCATGTCTCTGATATTTAGCAAGAGATTATCATTGGTTGTTTTCAACGTACTATGTACAATTCTATATTATATTCTTCTTCTTTTCTTGTATGTGTATACACAATGAACTTCATTCATAACGATCTGGTCTTGTCCAAATCGTAAAAATCATCTCAACCCATGGACATTCATAGTCAACTCTTTGAATAAATGCTCCAAGGGCAAAGGTGCCCTTGGAGGAATAGATTCCGAATGACTAGTTAGAAAGATGTTCTAAGAGTCTTCTTAATTACCTCAAACATCATGACGATAGGGTGACTTGCTTCTCCGATGAAGAATTTACGAAATGTATAGCTACTTCAAGAATAAATCATCTATAATTCATAGTCCCAATGTATGGCAGTTTCTTGTACAAAAAAAAGAATGTGTATATATAATATGTATAATATATTTTAAGAATTGTGCTCGTTTCTTGATTGATTGTTTTAAAAGAGGTTGCTATATTTGAAAGTTTGGGAACCTCTACCAAAGATCAAAACATAGTCATATACCATATCTAGGTGCAATAATTAAAATTATTAAATTGTTGTTTTGTAAGTTTAAGGCTTGGAGTGCTGATTCTATAAATTATAACTAGTGATGTAAATCCGGTGCTATTTTTAGCTGGCCTGTTAATTTGTAATTGCTAATATAAAGAAATAATTTTCTTTTCCTTAGTAGTTGTCATTATTATTTAATTCCTGAGTAGTAAACATCCTTTGCCAAATAGATACAATTATATTCAAAACCTGCTTGAATATTTGTGTGTGTTCATAAAAGACGGAGCCTAACCCTGAAGATTTTTTGCAGAGTTATAATTGTAAGTCCTTGTTAGACTCAGAGTAGAATTGGAGATAGACACCGGAGTAGTTCTAGCAAATGTCCTTCTTTATATCCTTTACTCCTTCCTCTCTTTTCACAGCTGATTGTAGCTGATGTAATGAAACGTCATGAGTATTATTCTTTCTCTTCAAACTGTGTGTGTTACCATATTGATATTCGGTTGTAATTTTTTTTAACATGTCCATTCTACACTGGATTTGCATCATTGACTATAACTTTCCCTTCGCCAAATAAAATTAAGTAGTGGTGTATTCCCCTAATATCTATTACCTACCCTAAAAACTAATTACTTTTCTTATATTCCAGTTAAGAGTGTCCAATGTTAAAAATTATTAGTTATGACATAGCATTTTTATACTCTTTATTAGGAAGCCAGACTACTATCACAGCGACGACTCATCAGTAGGTTAAAACTAACCTGTCTCGTGAAGGTCTAACCCCAGCTCAAGTTCTCTATTAGCAGGAGAACAACTCGACGAGTGGTAAATTCTATTTTGCAGTTATTGGAAGAGCAGACATTTCTCCTCCTCGCCCTGTACTGAAGGAAGAGGTCTCGCCAGCAGTTGCCCTTTTTCTCTACTTGAAGTTTCCGTCCTTACTGTGCTAGCTTCACTCACTAGTCCTCAGCTGGTCCTCACACACTGATTTATGTGATCAGATATTTTACATATCTTTCTGTCTAGGATTCGTTAGAAAAATAACATATTTTCATCATTTTGGTTAAAAATGTTAGATTTTACTGTTATAGCAAACTTCTTCTTTTTTTTTTTTAATTTAATTTTCAACATATACGTGAGGAATGTTCTGTCTATACTAGCCTTGCCTGAACGGCTCAGTCTGTGTAGCCCACCTCGCTACAAGCTTTACCAAAGCTATAACACCAAGTGGTTAAACGACTAGCTTTTTGTCCAGGGGGTGCCGATGTTAACATGAGCCACTTTATTAAAAATATTAATTCCCCCTTTTTATTGAATTTACAAAATAAATTCTACAAAGTAAAGGAAAATCTTATGTTCTCAAAGTTTTATAAATTCAAATCTTAAGATAGGGAATTTAGTCCGTATAAAACTATTACTTAATTTGGCAATTTTCTTTGCATATTTTGTCATTTTTCTAAACATATTCACAACATATTTTGCTTGAAAATGAACACATTTGTCCGACCTTTACTCATCATTTATAAGTATGCACTTCGACACTGCAAGACCTTTTATTGAATAATTGACTTTTTTTCCGGGGATTGGGAGTAGTTGCTTGTAATGCCCCTTATACCAGCCATGTCATTAGTCCTTTATTTAAATATGATAAGTAAACAGAGCCTCCCTTCTAGTCAAGTCATTTAATGATTTCATTGAGTTTATCGGAAAACAATTTCATAATTTGGTTCCAAAATAGTAGTTGAACTCTAAGCCATTGATAGAGAGTAGCATTTCAAAGAGCAGGAGGTCTGATTTTGTAGATAAAAGTGTATAACTACTATAGAGAGGAGAACCTTCAGTAATATAATACGATTAGTACAGAGAAAATGTTCTAAAATTATATTTCAAAATATTGATTATGCATTTTTTTTTAAATACATCAAAAGTTAGAGGGAGTTTGTCATCCAGGCCGAGATATTAACACAGCGACAATCTATTGAAGAATGAAAAAAGAAGAAAGAAAAAGATACCCCACCGTTTTTCCTCTTCTAAACTCAAAAACTTTAGCTTTTATCCACGTTTTTACCATCCCTAGTTATTAATAGCTCAATGCTTGACCATGGGGAGAGGGTGCAAAAATATGAACTTAAAATATTATTATATCTTCTACAGGGAGATATGGTGCACTTTACTTAAAAACTCAAGAGGAGAATAGTTCATGGGTAAAAGCCTAGGATATTCTGAAATGCCTGTCTGGAAATATATATTTGGGAGGGATTACTATAAACTATCATGTTTTTTTTTTTTTTTATAAAGAACACAATCCCTACTAATTAATACATTTTTCATATTGTATATAAATTTTTCAAGTATACAATTGAAATAAAGACCTGAAAAGAATTCGAGTGAATAGGAAAAAGTTTTATCGTATAATTATACCCAAATTTGTACAAATATTTGGCTGTATATTTTTGTTTATTAGCTTTAATATAAACGTTAATTAAACAATTCTACCAAATTTTCCTTTTTCAAAAATCTTTTAATTGCATATTCAATTCTAGTTGTACTTGGTCGACTGATAATGAATCCTTAATTAGTCATTTTGTGTCAAATCTGGTCTTTGAGAATCTTCCGTTTGATTATTTTTTTAGTATTTTTATAGCTTGAAGCTAATTTTTGTTTAAGAATAAAAGTCAGTAATCCATATAAAATTAGTTTTTTCTTTGTATAAAGTTATGTCAATTACAAATGTGTTATTACCAAAAATAAGCAATGATCCAATCCTAAGAAAATGCAATTTAAAAGATAAAAAACCACCTTATATTAAGAGTTTTATTTGTAAAGAAATAACACCTTGTTGTTTCAATTTGTTTTATGTCAAAGGAGTTTATTTGAAGCGTAAATAGTTAAGGTTTTATTTACAAGACTATAAATTACTTCTTTTTTTTTGTCCCGTGTTATTATTTATCATTCTTTAATGTATATTTTTGTATATCTTGAGCAATGTAGAGATTGGCAATTAATCATAATTACTCAAAGTTTTCATAGTACATAATTGAATAAGGATGAAACTTTGTTCAATTTGCTTGAAACAATTTGTTGTTCCCGGATTTTAAGGATTATTTTATATTTGTTTTTGTCGAATAACAAAAAACAAATAGATTTTTACTTTGTTGGTTTACAAATTGAATTTTATTGTATATAAAAGATTCAGACTCATTTTCAACATGAACAAAAGAAATAAATGGAAAAAAATAAAGTATAAAATGATAAAAAAAGATTTACAGTAAGAAAAATTGTTTTCAACATTTATGTATCCAGTTCTGATGCTTACTTATCATAATATTCCATGAAATGATTTTTTATATAGATAATTGTACATATAAGGAATCCGGACTCCTTAGGAAGATTAGAAATTCATTCGTCTATCTCAAACAATGGTGTAAAATTAACTGATTCAATACTCAAGGAAAATTCCCCATCTCATCTAGAAGAATTGATGATGAAAATACCAGGGCATATCAGGTTTGACTTATTTTCTAATCTTGTCTTTTCTTTTTTGGAAGATGTTTATCTGGACTCGATGGAGATATTGTGTTTATTTTGATAGGAAAAGAATAATGTTAGACCAAAGGCTATTGAAGAGAAGGAGTCAACTGTTGACTTTAGTCCTTTAAATTTATTGTTCATTATTTTTTGTGTGACGTTATAAAAGTGAAAAAAAAACTATTCTTTTAAATATAATTTTTTCTGTCAAAATGTTTAGAAATTAAATACATGACACCTTGCAACAATATTTTCGCCTGCAGGCTGAAATCCACATTTATAATTGTTATTTATGACGTAAAACACGAAAATGCCAATTAAAAATTTCAAACTTGACAGCTTTTGCCCTTAAAGCCTTCTTTTTATGTATATTTTTTTTATATGAAAGATCTATATAGATGAAAATCAAACTAAATAACTAATCGATATAAACATTTCAGCATTTATCAAAAAATTGAATCGCTTATTGTTTTATAACTAACATTGTAATTAATAAGTGGGTGAATACTAATCAATTATTTTGAATATGAAGCATCTATAAACTTGGTTTAATCCCCTTACATTTAAATTATTAACTACATAGTTAGTTATAAACTCATAAGCAATTCAATTTTTTTCCATAATATTTTAGTTAGATATGTATAACACAACTTAACCAGATTTTTTTATTAAATTTCGCAAAAAATATTAAAAAATAAATTTACTAAAAATCATTCAAAATCGACCTTTTTTATAGACAATCAAAACTGTACTTTTTATTGACAAGAAATCATTTTAAGTTGTAATATAAGGTTCATTTTTTAGTTTTAGGTATAATATAAAACAATTTTAAAAAATATTAGCTCCCAAATATTTTACAGGATTTTCGAAGGGATTGGCACATTTTGTAGGAATTGTATTCAAGATAACTTAATAAATTTTTTTATCCTTTAATTGCTGGAATGTGTTTTATCAATTTTTATTACAGGTAAATTTCCTCAATTTAGTTATTCAAAATCTTGATTTTTATAAAAAAGGCTTTAAAGTCCAAATTTTTTGGGTTTGAAAATTTTATAGGGCATTTTCGTGTGTTATGACTTAACTAACAATAATCATTGTGGGTTTTAGGCGGTGATTGAAAATGCTGTTGCATACTGTAATATATTAGAATAAAATAGGGCTCAAAGATATGGTGTTTACTATTTTTTAATTATTAAACTACAAATCTCTGTATTTTCCATATTTCTTTAGTTATAAGTTTTAATCTTGAAAAATTATTTTGACAAATTAAAAAAAAAAAAACTCATAACTTTCTACAAACGTATTTAATACATTTATTTGCAAGGAATTAGCAACGAAAATATGTCTAAATACAAATAGGGCATTAAGAATATATTATAAGAAGGACCTACTACTCAAGGTGGGAAAAAAGGAAAAAAAAATAACGTTGATATACTTACATGTATAAATGAAGAAAAAATAATTAATTATTTAAATTTGAGCACTGCAGCTAACAACTGTCTCCATTATGTGTCCAGCCCGTTTATCTAGTAGTCTTTGATTGAACATATCAAGTAATTGACTCTTATACTTACAATTAAATATTATATCCTTAGTTATTATCCCATTGAAAAAATGTAAAATGGTTATAATGAACACTTATTAGGATCTCCCATTGAGTTGATAAAATTTATGTATATTCATTACCCAAAGTGTATTTGTGGGAAAGCAGCAGATGGGTAATAATTTGTACTTATATTTGTACCTATACAAGTACACATCAGCTACAATTAGCAAGTAGAATAGTTGATAAGAACACCCACAAAACTGGAATATGTTTTCTTGTTGTTATACACAAAGGGTTCTAGGACAATTTGTGGAAAGTACCTTACATAGGCTGATAATATTTGGAAGAAAGGATATTTGGTCGAAAAATACTCTATAACCTTACAGAGGCGACAGCAACATTTTATATATATTTTTTATTTTTTTTTTTTTTTGGGGGGGGGAAATTTTGGAAAAAATTCCAAAATCCATAGCTACTTACAAAAAAAATTTCAAAAATTCAATTTTTATAAATTAAATCTTTCAGAAAAAAATTCAAATAATTTTTTTTCCTCTGCTGTATTATTTCCACAAATGACGAAAAAAAAATTTAGTAAAAAAACAATAATTTCTTAAATGATAATTTTTTGAAAACCATTTCAAAAATCCGTACCTACTAACAAAAAATTATATTTTTTGCAAAAAAATATCAATTCGTTTTTCAAATAATACATTTTTTGGAAAAAAAATTCAAAATTAATTTTTTTTTGCTCTGATGCATAATTTGGCCGAATCACGGGGAAAAAATCGAGTAAAAAGCAATCTTTCCTTAATTTGTGGGGCTACAGCCCCTCCAGCCCACACCTGCCGACGTCTTTGACTTACCATTATTATTTTTGGAGCATAGCATTACGTTACATGTGAAGAGTCATTCTTGCATTAACGGCTATGATGTGCTTAATTGGAAAATAGTGAATGTTAATCACCGTCTGGATGTGTCATAGTCAATTCTAGATATATTTTTGGTTTTTGTTTTTTCGACTAAATGTTATTAGGGTAAATTTCTTTCGACAAATGATTAATTTAGGAATGAATGTGTTGATAAATAAAGTTTTCTTTCTTCACAACATTTATTATATTTTAGGAATGAAACGCAGAATCAAACCCACTTGAAAGTCCAACTCTCATCCTCTTCCCTTGGAAAAAAGGAGTATTCAGCCCTTCTCAACTATACAAAAGAATTCCTATCCATTACCATTGAGTCAGACCGACTTATATATACCGGCGGGCAATCCATTCATTTGAGATGTATATTTACAGATTTGGACTTTAAACCCTACAAAGGACAAGGTAATATGTGGATAGTGGATCCAGAAGGGTTTATAGTCAGGCGATGGATCTCCAGATCTCTCAACTTAGGAGTACTTACTAATCATTTGACTTTGCCAGAGTATCCTAAGGTATGTATTAGATAAGTTAATATATAGCTATAAGCAGAATAAATGTGATAACTTTTTACCCAACCGATTGGTTGAATTTATTTTTTGAAAGTCTCTTTTTTATGTTTCATTTTTGTGATAAACTTTTGTAATGTAAGAGAATAATAAAATAAAGAAATCATTTTATCATTTTCTTATAAATAAAACTTTTCTAAAGTAGGAATTTGTTTTCTCCTTTATGTCATAAATAATATTATATAACTTTTTCTTAATAAGTATTAGAAATTTATTTGTTTTTAAGGTTGGATTTTGGAAGTGCATTGTCTCAGCTGAGAGTCAAATGTCTGAAATATCTTTCAAGGTAGAAAAGTATTATTCTCCTCCTTTGGAGGTCAGCGTTTCTTTACCTCCCTTTGTGGATCCTGGTAACCTGAATGGAATGCTTGAGGCAGAAGTCGAAGCTTCTTTTTTGACTGAGAGAATGAGTAAAGGAAACATTTACTTAAAGTGGATGGCCTCCGAAATTGATGACTCAACCCCTTTATTTGAGGATAAAGTAATTCTTTAAATCTTCTAAAGTGATATTTATCTATGTACTATACGAGATATATTCAAAAACAAACAGTTACTTTCTCATTTCTAATTCCAAATTCATGTATCATTCGATTCTCATATATGTCCACAACGTTTGCCAACTTATTTTTTGGGGGAGATAAAAAGGTTACACATCTTTCGGTGTCCTCTGCAATTATCTAATTTTAAATAAACAGAAACAAAAAGCCATTTAGGGGGAAATTCTTCAAAAACTTTTGAAAGATTGTTTATTCTTCAAAAATTTAGTAATTAATACGAAAAACTATT
Source organism: Lepeophtheirus salmonis (assembly GCF_016086655.4). NCBI lineage: Eukaryota > Metazoa > Arthropoda > Copepoda > Siphonostomatoida > Caligidae > Lepeophtheirus > Lepeophtheirus salmonis. The sequence continues at coordinate 63,060,193 of NC_052135.2, forward strand.
TTAGAAAAATAAAAAATCTTTGAAAAGTCTTCACAAAATTTTCCTAAAAATGCACTTTTTCTTTCCCTTTTTTCTTATGGTAGAAAATGGCAGAGCACACCAAAGACGTCTATTTTTTATTTTGTAAAAACAAAATAACAAAGCAAAATAATGCTGATATTGTCAGGCTACGTTGTAGACATGTGTACCAACATAATAAATAAATAAATTTCAGAATTGAATAAAATTTGGCGTTATAATTAGGAAATAACGGTTTTTTATTAATCAATATACGGTACGTCAGTAGTAATTATGCAATTTCGAATATTTTGTGTAGGTTAAATAAACTTTTATTATTTTTCCTCTTAACAATTTTTTTATAGTTGAATTTAAAATATGTTGCAACTTTTTAATTTTTCCTAATGATTAGAATTTACTTTAACAACTTTTCACAAATATAAAAGTTTTGCGATAATAAAACGATGTCAGGAAAATAGGTTTCTATTTAATTTATTCCATGTATTTTAATTCCTCGTAAATCAATTCCTGGATATTTTATCCCCATTATAAGAAAATATACTTTGTGACGTCATACGGTTTATATTCCTAAAACAAATTGACATAGTGAGTCATTTACGTTCAACACTGTACAGCGAGGGGTCATCCCTGGATTAGTAATGGGATACGTATAATATTTATGAAAGATAATATCTTATGTTATAAACGATTTCGAAATTTTGACATCAAAAGTATTTATAGTGGAGCAGCAATGGAATTTGTGGATATTGGTACCATAGGAAATATTACTCCATCGGCTATAATTGCTGATTGGTCGCATAACTAGGACTATATCCAAGGAGAAGCCAGGGGCGAGAATAATATTTTCCATTACGAGTTGACTAGCTTGAGATGACAGTTTTTTATTTATGAATTTTTTTATAAATTTAATGACTTTTTTTTCCAGTAAAAATTTGTAAATATTTTTTCAAAAAAGATAATTTATTTAACCTTTTTATTATTACTATAGATTTAGAAGTCACAAGTTTAGAGGACACAGGACCCACTTAAAAATAAACTATTGTTAAATTCAATCATTTAGAATGTTTTCAAAATTCTACAGATTTAGAAAAATAAAGTTTAAATTATGTTCATACTTATTTTTTTGGAGTAAAAGCATCTTTTAGGGCGGTCATAGCCTGTAAAGTCTAGTGTATTTACGGCATTACTGCTAATAATATTTCTGATTACAATTAATTTAAAAATATCTAAGCAAGTTGTTCGATCTACTGACCGTCTCCTTCAGGATCTCTCCTTGCAATGTATTACTTAACAACTACTAACTAGTTTAGAAATATAAACTGTATTATGTCAAAAAATATCCTTTCTCCAGATGGGAATGTAATTTTTGGGAATTAATTAATTAGAAAAGTATTCACCGATCACGAAGTAAAGCATAGATAAATATGAACAAAAATTTCATTATTGTCAAAAGTGTACTGGATTTGAACCTCAGAGAACAAAATGGATACCCCTTCAAGAAAGTGTTTTCCTATACAGCTCACTTCTCCCTAAAGGAGCCATAGTTTGGGTACTACCTTTATCAAAAATTGAAAGGGAATTTGGGACTTTAATCAATATTCAGGTGAGTTCATTCATGTATTGCACTCCTTGTCTGTTTCTACAAAATAGCCTTTTATTTATTGGAAGGTGCGTGCAGAAGTGACATATACAGACTATTTCTTTAATGGAACAGAGAAAGCCTTCGCAGAGACACGACTCCTTCCTTCAGATATTCTAATAAGGGGAGTATACAAGGATTTTGTGCCTGGAATGCCCTTTAGAATTCAATTCTTTGTCATTGATTCCATTACTAAAGAAAAATTGTCAGAGGAGGAGCTACTTCAAGGAACATTGAGCATCATTGTTGAGGTTGAATTTGAGGACTCTTCTTTTAAAAAAATACTTGGAGAGTTTTAGTATTGCCGATTATATATACATAATTTGTTATTCAACCTACAATTGAAAGTGTACGATTCATTTGATAGCACGTAATTTTATCAGAAGTATTCATTGTTTTGTTGGGATTTTTTTGCGGGGACTGTTACAGATTTGATTTTTTTAAATTAATAACGTATTCATCTTCTGATTGTTTTCATAACAAAATGTAGCATCAAAAATGCAATAAAATTATTTGCATATATATCATAAACACAAAATAAGCATTTGTCAAAAGTTTGAAACATCCTATAATTTGTACTCTGATAATTTTTTTAAATATTTATGGAATTTCCTGTCCTATTTTATTGATATTGATATTCTATCAGAAGCAACAATCAAATCATTCTCAAAATAGGATTAAAAACAAATAAAAAGTCCCTCAAATTTCATTGTTTACAAGGATCAAAAATATTAGTTTAGAGACAAGAAGGGAAGGAAACTTTCAAAAAAGACTTTTCCAATCATGCTGCATTGGCACAATAGTGTAGGATTTCCTTCTGGAAATCCTAGACCGGTCTGAAACAGTTGTGATTTTTGCTGGATCTAATTAATTCGGTACTTTAAAAAAAATCGATCCAGATTAGTTGGAAGGTAAAATTCCGTTTAGTACAGTCCCAAAAAATAGGTCTTATTTAAAATTCAGTCTTTACCGATTTTACGTATAATTCATTTATGATTTCATATGTATATGAAAATGGTATAATGACGTCATATGAATATAAAAGAGAGTTAGGTCGGAGAATCCCGTGGTCCTTCCTGGAGTACGGAACTCCAAAATCAAGCATTTCTTGAGATGTATGATCAAAATAAAAGTATATCCCTCCTTTGGTTCTAACTCTTGGAGAACAAAGAACCCCACTAAATCTGGTCTTAATGAATTAAAAATCATCATAGCACTTAGCAATTGTCAAATTAAAAGCAAAAATAAATTTATGACTTTGTTTAATGTAATGAAAGCATCGATGGAAAAATCCGTCCTTGGAGTGAGACCGAATAAAACGGTCTCTTAAGTGAGAAATAAAAAATTGGTCACTAAAGTGACACTGAAAAATATTGGTCCACGATCTGAGAGTGCAGTCCGGACCAAAAATTGTTTCAGTAAAAATCACTTAATAGCGAACCGAAAAAAAAATCGATTCTGGACCGAGTCTCATCACAAGTATTCCAGGCCTATATCAAAGGAAGGACACCCCAGTTTCTAGAGAAGATCAGGTTCATAATCCAGATTTCCTTTGGGGTTTGACAAATTTCGTATATTCTTTTTATTTATTGAAATTTTAAGTAAAAGACCAAAATTTGAGGTTTTTGATGACTTTTTTTTTTTTTAGAAAGACAATATATGTCATTATTACATAATCCCTCAGGTATTTAAATTTCAGTTGAGGGATGCAAGAATTGTTTGGAAGAACACGTCCTCTTGCTTTAGTACCGGCAATTATTGAGTAACTTCAACACTTTCGATTCTGTAAATTTTATCAAAAATAAAAGTCGCTAATCAATTTGGGTAACTTTTATTCACTCAGCGCTATACGAATCGATCCCTATTACAAATGACGGGAACAATATTTATTTCTTATTAAAAAATTAACTTACAAATTTATTAATAAAAGATATCGACATCTATGTCGTAAAATCTACCACAAAAGATTGAGGGATTACTTTGTTAAATGATTTTTTTCTTTATCAACAGCATATCAATTTATGTACATAATATTAGTAAAGCCTAAACACAAAATGAATATATAATCGGTGTAGATCTTAGTCTTTCATCTGATTCTCTATTCAAAGAGCATGACCCAGATTATGTTTTAACTAAGGAATATTACAAGGCTTTCATTGGCTCAGGAATCTACGATATGCACTTACAATGTACTCCCTCAAATGCAAAGTATATGCAAATTATTGCAACTTTTGAAACAGAGGATAAAAAAACTTTTTTCAATGAAACCGTTTCAAATGGAGGACATGATTCAGGTAAGGATCAAATAAAAATTTATACATTGAAATATTTGATAATAATGTAGCCTTTTAACTAATTTAACTATCAAATGTACAGATAAGTTATAATAATATTATTGTTTTATTAGAAACTCCAACTTATTTCCATTAAGATAATGAAAAATGGGAATTCCTAGCATTTTTTTTTGTTCTCAAGCAATGCAGATATTCATAAATTACAAATACAATAATTTGGCATTACTTAAATAAATAAAAATGTATAAATTTATGTATATACATAAAAAAATATATATTTATTGAATGGAAATTATAAACTGTTTCCTGCTAAAATACGATTCCTTAATGAGAATAATTTAATAACAAAAAAAAATGAATAATAAAAGGTTTATAATTTTTATTTCGTATTTACAACTTTCACATTGTCATCTTTATTGTATCTTGCAACCTTTACTTAAAATAAAAAAAAAGTTGGTGTTTACCTTATTCATCTTCCCAACTATGCAATTATTATTTTTAAATTGTCAGTAATTGTTCACAAGATAACAAAAACTTATTGAAATTCAACTAATAAATACTCAAAATGCTAAAAGAAGCGTATATAAGTAGACAAATTGACAGCTAACAATCAAATTCCATGTCATTGTTTATATTACTACCGTAACTCCGTGTTTTTAAACTATTCCACAAAGAGATAACAATGATATACTTCACTTAATAATACTACATTAAAAAAATAGAAAGAGTTTTGATTATATATATATATATATACAAAAAAAATCCTGTTCCCAGACATTACTTTTGGGCCCGTCTATAAATTACGTTATAAAATAAGGTTTTGGCAAAAAAAAATTGAATAAAAATTTAGGAAAAAAAGTACAACCAACCAGATGTAGCTTTAAACATTACAACATTTATTAGATATTGGAACCCAAGATCTATTGAGGCGTTAATCTTAGATGTCTGATACATAATATATCTCCCAAGTGTCGAGTGATATGTAAATTTATTTTTATCCAAGAATAAATGGCGAATTTTTGGTATTTCAATCAATTAAAAAATTGTTAAAAATGTCAACCATAGAGATCCTGGATCTTGAGATAATAAAAAAAGTATACCATTATGTTTCAGAATGTTGACAGCATATCTACATAGTATTTTATGATGAGATACATTGCTTTGCTCTAATTTAGAGTGAGTCACTGTTCCTGAAATAAAGGTATACTACTTTAATCATTATTTATTAATACCTAATGACCCCACTTTTTAAACTAGGTCCCTCAAAGGTCAAGCAATAATTTATCACTATGTATATCTTTGAATAAAAAATTTTCACAGAAGTGCCAAGAACATAGCATAAAGTGAAATAAAATCTTAATTTAAAAGCGCCCTCAAGACACCCTGGCACTTGGTTTCCTTTAATTGTAACCAAAAATTTAATAGAACATATATTAAATTACCCAATACGATAGTGATTCGCCAATCTTCATTGCTCATAGAATGCTGCCACTGTCAAATACCCTCCTTCTAAAAAAGTTCCTATGCCTGCGGAAACCAACTGACTAATGATGTATTGAATATTCTGACATGCATTCGCAGATTATTTGTATTTAAGAAATATAGTCAAATCGGTAAGCAAATAAATATTTGGTTAAAAATAACTTTTTTCATACACAAATCTTTTACTACGTAAATTACTTTGCATAAAAGCAGAATAAACTAATTAAAATTGGGATAAGAGCTATTTTTTTTTTTTTTTGTATCAATTTAATTGCTATTTGTGAACTAGCACATGGCGTACCCTTACATTCCTTCATAACAAGGTTTTCTTTTTTGAGAAAAAGTCATCAAATAGATTTTATTTTCCATTCCCCTTCAAACACCATACAAAAAATATGTAAACTGGTGTCACTGACATTTTTTTTATTATTGGAAAAAGTAGCTAAAAGTATGGAAACATTAATGCCAAAATATTGGTAGCGGGTCAAAACAACCCCAAAAAAAATGTCAACCCACCTTTGGTTATTTGGATGATTTTTGGCACACAAGCTCAAATTTATGAGCTAATTAAGTGCACGAAATTTCAGCAAATTATTAGTCGTTCATTTGAAATAGACACTCAATTTTAGCGTCACTTTAATGTCTTATTTCGAGGCGCTACTGTATAATTTTTTGGCTAAAAAATATTACCTCTTGAAAGATAGAACTTGACTATTTTGAAGTGTAAGGATTCTAAAAATGAAGTCAAAAATAGTATATTTAAATGTCTCATGTCCTTAATTATGATTTTTTTTTAAATTGAAATATCCCAGCATGTACTTGATCAAGAATATAAAAAATTGCCCAAGTCTTACGATAATAAAACTTTGACAATGTGTTTTACATATATAGAGGTATCACTGTGCTAAAAATTAGATTAGTTTTTTCATCATAGCTTTCAGGGCGGGATCTCAAAGTTAGGTTACTTTTCTGAGAAAATTATATCCTTTTTATGTACGTGTTGAGTACTGATGGTTATTTAAACACCTCATTATTCAAACTAGTTTGGAAATTAAATAACTATATACGAATTTATATACTTTTTTAAATTATTATTATTTTTTTTCGCTAACGACACTCATGATAATCTAGATAATATCTTGTTTTTATTCATCTTTGAATATGAAGTACTTTTAAAATGAATATTTGTACAGCGTTATTTATTGAATTTAATTTAAAACAATGGCCTACTTTGCATGTTTCTTTTTCTTTCTTCTTTTCATCCTTCATTATAATCTGCCCACTTATGTGAAGGGATATATTTGCTGTATTGGGAGGGTTTTATATGATAATTGTCATACAGAAACTTGTGTGAAAAAATGTGGTTTCAAAAGTGCATATATATTCAATGAAGAACCCCTTGAGATTTTACAAATGAGAAGTAATGTAAACGTGTGCATCCATCATGAGCACGCATTCTTAAAGAGATATGCTGGTAAGGAGAGAAGTTGTTGTGACCCTTTTGGAAAATATAGCAAGAAGAAAAGGAAAGGTCCAGAATGTTTGAGAGACATTTTACTGGATCTGTCAAAAAGACTGCAGCAATCTAAGATTGTAACTATCCATGGTCAAAAATTCTATCCAAACTGCCGGAGCTTGTGTAAAGAATACACATTATAATGATACAGAAACATTAATGGATAGTGATCAAAATTGACGCAATAATTGTGACTTTACTCATGAGGATGTTTAGAAAGAACAATTGAATGAAACACTGAAAGAATTGGAACTCTCTCCTCTGAAGCTTTATCAGGTACCACAACATTCCCGGGTCATTAAAGGGAAGATGAAATCAGAACAGGTGAAAAATAAGATCACTAAAAAGAAGAATTTTCAAACTAATGAGTTTGCAAGTCGAAAGTCCTCCTAGTACCAACAGAAGATATTACTACTGATTTAAAAACCTATGACAATAATTTCCAGTTTAAGGAAAAATATTAAAAAAATGATTTGTTTAATCATAGAATAAATGAATACATCAAATCGAAGAGAGCCCATTCAATTACATATTAAGACGGGTACCCCTTTTATGGTCTGCTGAAAGGTTATAAAGACATTCCCAAATGTGACTAACCACATGGTCCGCAAGTAATGGCAATTGTTGAATGAAAAAGGTATTTTTGCAGCTCAAAAGGAAAAGAAAGGAAAGCAGCTCCCAGTAACAACAATGACACTAGTGAAAAATTTCTATTACAACGATGATTACAGTAGGATTATGCCAGGCAAAAAGGATACAGTCAGTTTCTCAAGGAATGTATATGAGCAAAAAAAGAATCATTCTTTGTCATTTGAAGGAATTTTATGCTGAATTCTGCACTATGCACCCTGATATCTCTATTATTTCCCCAAATTTTGTAGTCTCCTTCTAAAATGGTGCATATTGATAGGTTCATCTGGGTCACATGCTGTTTGTGTGCGTACATATCATCAAAAAACGAATTTTTAGTTAATTCTGGAAAGATAGGGCAGAGTCTTTGTGATCTTACAGAAATGATAGCTTTCAGTAGAGAGTCTCGCTAATGTATTCATTAGCGAAGTCATGAGAGGGACTATAAATTTTAAAAATTATTTTCTACTTAAAAACCTTCAGTATGTCCTTTACTACTCTGATAGGTGTGCGGGTCAGTAAAAGAACTTTAAACATTTTTTGTACCTTGGCCACCATTTTGATGACTTTGGTGTAGGATGTTCCTGGTCATTCTTTGCCACAAGTCACAGAAAGTCACCTTGTGATGGAATTGATGGAACTATGAAATAATTATAGTCTGCAGCGATCATTACAAGATCAAATACTTGACCCAATTAGTTTCTTCAACTTCTTCAGAGATAAGATAAAAGGTATGTTTATCTAGATACAAGGGATGTGGATCATGTCCGAGAAAAAATGAAGGAGCGGTATAAGGATACAAAGATCATTCCAGGTACAAGGAGTTTCACTATTTTCAGCCTATCCCTGGCAGCCCAAAATAGGTGTCAAAAGACTTTCAGAAGAATCTGAGTACTGTATTGAGTTTGATTTTACTTGTCCACCTTCAGTTTTGTAAGTAAAAATATCCCAATTATGAAAGTAGAATTTGGATTAGTGTAATTACCGATGAAGACTACGGAAACAAAGACGTAAAAATAAAGTTTTACGATTCTTATTTTCCATCTCCCTCTTATCATGGGCTTCCTAGGACTTATGTCTGTTGGGTTCACAATACAAATGTTATATATGTGATAAGAACAAGAGAAAGAGGACGACAGTACCGAATCTCAAAAAATGACGAACAAAGTATTTTTAAATTATATCAAGCTTTATAAACATGTAATGGTATATACTATTATCTAGTCATATTTTTTGTTAATTTGTCAACTTCTAATCAATATTATAAGTGACTGCTGTTCAGTTTTCTTTTTCAAGTCTATTTAAATCATAAAATAAGTTTAAGATATAAAAAACACGTACGTAAAATCAACAAAATTTCTTTAGAAAAGTAAGTAACATAAGTTTGAGCTTGTGTACCAAAAATCATCCAGATCTGAGAGGTTCGGGTGACGTGCCCTCGGCGATTTGACATAAAATGAATACTGGTCCATATACGCTCTCTAAATATATGTATTTTTAATAATTCTGTATATTATTTTATCTTGCCTATAATTATTAGGTATTGACATTCAAAAAAGTGCATAAAACTAATGCCCATATATTTTTATCACGCTTAAATATATCATGGATAAAGAGTTTCAATTTTTTTATGTACATAACTTGATATTACCCATAAAATTTTATTACATAACTCTTCTTCATTCCATAAAAAAAGGTCTACAAATTTATATAAGTAGCGCGATTATGGACGTTCTCGTAGGAAATTACATCGTCTTCCATGTAAAGACAAATTTTTACTTAACTCATTATAATTGGATGATTATGAGTAAGGACATTATACTTAAAAGTGGCTCTGAATCCGTGGGACTTCAGGAAAGTAAGATTTCATCTACTTTTAGTTTGGTAGTCTCTTCACAAATGGTTCCCTCCTTTCATATGATTGTTTATACACTTCAAGGCATTGATTTAATATCAGGTTTGGTGGTATTTATAAAATTAATCTTAATATATCCTACATGTATGTCACGTTTTTAGATTTCTTAAAGGTGGATGTCAACCCAATGGGCAATGATTTAGCTCATTTTCAATTTTCTCAAATAAAGGATCATGGAATGTGGACTGTTGAGGCAGCTTGTAAAGGAATTCCCGGTTCTATCTTTATGGTGTCTTCCATGAGAAAGAAAAGCTTTGATAATGGACAAGGAAGAAATATCATAACCAAAGAAAGTTACTTGAAAAACTTTGAGAGAATTCTTACGTTTAATGATCCAAGAGATAATTTAATTATCATGGATATAACGGATCAAGAAATTAGGCACTCATATCTATCCAAGTTTAACGAACCTTTAACAGATAACTGTAATGATAATTACTATTTATCCAGGTAGATAAGAGAGAACAATTAAAAGGCAATCATGGCTAACGAGTTCATTCTAGAGAAAATCGTTATAATGATTTTTATGATTCTGGAGATGGAAATTGGGGATATAAGTCTTTGAATATAGATCACGATGGTGAATTTTTTGTTAATCTGGATATTCCAGAGAGCCCTGATGATTGGATCTTTCTCATAACAAGTATAAGTCCAAATGGTGAAGTCACATTTTTACAAAAAAAGTTTTAGTACAGAGAGGCCGATTGACTTTTATTGTGAAGCTCCTGAATGGATACGAAGAGGAGAAAACTTTGGGGTTCGTTGTATGGTTCATAATAGGTAAGAAAAGGTAAAAAAGGTTCACCATACAAAAAGTTAATACGTTCATTAATGTAAAAGAATGATGGGCAATGAGGAAGTGGTTCTGAAATTACTTGGATCGGATAACTACAGATTTGTTGAGGTTGAAGCTTTTGGCTTTGTGAAGAGTTTCTCTCCAAGAATGAGTGGTGGAGAAAGACATCATCTCATTTTTGTCAGACCAGGTGAAAGCTTCGAAGTTAACTTTCCTATTGCTCCAGAAATTGAAAGTGGGACATTATCTGTCGAAATTCATATGTCAACCCAAGTAGAATAGGTTCAATAACTTAAATAAATGAATATATTTACTAATAGTTCTTAATAATTATTTTAGCTCATGCTTGTGAGTCAAGTGGTTAATGTTTTGATAGAACCCGAAGGAAGCCCCGTTTTAAGACATACATCATTCATGTTAGACCTGAAAAACAGAGGCAAAGTCTACAAATTTGCAAAAATTGTTGTCGATGAAAGCCCCATAATTCCTTATGAAGTTTATAGACGCTTCATTTATGGCTCCGCGAAAGGAACCCTCACAATAAGTGGGGACGTTGTGGGACCCATATTCCCTCAAGACACACCTGTTAGTTCCTCCATTTTATTTCCAGAAGGGAGATCCTACAGAATTCCAACAAAAGGGGCTGAAGTTCATTTATTTAATTTGGGTGCAAATGCTCTTCAACTTCACTATATAAGGTTGACCAATCAAGCCTCCAAGTTGGATAGCTCTTTAATATCCGACATATTTGAAACAATGAATTTAGAATTTTTGGGGGTTTTAAGATATTATAGTGCTCATGGATGGATTAGCACTCATGATTCATCGGATCCATCCGTTTATTTAACAGCATGGGCTCTGTATGTCTTTCATCATGTGGTTTTTCACGATTGGGAAGAATATATTTATTTAGACAAAAACGTAAAAGAAACACATGATCCCTGATAAATAAGTTAACTATAATTTCCTTTCTGATAGATCATGGCTTCATCTATACTATGGCTAGTTAATTATCAAACATACAGAGGAGATTTTATTGAATATTTGTCATTTTTCCCACTCTCCCCATGGCCAAACTTTCATCTGACAGCTTTTGTTCTTATTGCACTAGAGAAAACCTGTTTTCTTCTTAGTGGCAATGAAAGGAGAATATGTTTTATTGCACGATCAAAAGCACAAAATGTAATTGAGGAAAATTTACAGTTCATAAATGATGTGACAGATTTGGCAATCTGCTCATATGCCCTTGTTCTTTCCAAGTCGGATTTATCCACCAGAGCTTACGAAAAGTTGAAATTAAAGGCCATTGTGACAAATGGTAATATTTATTGGAGTCCACATCCCATAACACCCAACGTAGTTAAAAATGAATTCAACCGGCCTTTTATGGAAGCAAAGATTTGCCAAGATCAAGATGCAGGAGCCGTCCAATCAACAAGTTATGCACTTTTGACTTCTCTTTTGATCGCAGGTATGTAACTCTTATTAAATATGGATGTGTTTTTGTTTAAAAATTTAATATTAAATGAAAATAGGGATTTAGCAATTCTAAATACATATTATTAAGAACAAAACGGAAAAGGAGAGGAAGGAAATGTCTTCCATTTTATTCATACATATTAATATCTATCATGATTTTGAAAAAAAAATATATCTAATTGATCATAATGAAGTATAATGAAGGGGTCTTAGCTATTAACATATGTATATTAAGAAGATTAATGCTTTAATTATTCATCATTCTAAATGGAATCCCTTTTTAAGGATCGTCAAATTTTACAAATAATAAAAATATTTTCAAAACATGAACATTATATGTGGTGAGTTAATATAAATAAGAATCAAGAAAAGGAAATCTTCAATTATTATTTTTACTTCATAGAATCAGACCACTCAATATTTCATAGATACTTTTTGGGGTCTATTATAGACTTTGTATTCAAATTTCTGCTAAGATTTAATTTAACCAAGAATGTAAACTATAGTGAAACCTACGTTTGACTCACAAAACTTAATTTGACAAGGATATGACCCCTTTCACGTAAAATTTATCAATTTATAATTATTCAATTGTGAAAATGAGCTTTTGCTACTTTAAGGGCAATTTCTGGGGCATCTAAAGGAAGTAGTTGCTATTTAAGAAATAACAATAATTTTTTTGAGTAATAAGAATAGAATCCAGACTGATTTCATGTAGCTTGCTTTTGTGTTGTCAGATAATATATATTATGTATTTAGGTTCTGGTATAATGACAGAGCAGGATCGAATAATCAAGTGGTTAAATACAATGAGACAGAGTTCAGGAGGATTCATTTCATTTGTGGATACAATCATTGCTCTCGATGGACTCATCCAATATTCTTATAATTCAAGAATGAAGGTAAAAACTCCAAAAACCTTTGATTCGATGTCATCCTATGTGTATTATTACAGATGCGGAAAAAGTTCAAAATATAATTTTATTAGATTAATTTGTGTTTTTATCAAAAACTAAAAAATAATATAGGAATTGTTTTTATTATGAAAAAAAAATTATATTGGGTGCATTTGATGCAAAAGCAAACTAGTTTAATGCATCCTTACACTTTTGCAACAATGGAAGAAATTAATATTTTTTTGAGCTTTTCAATGGTTTTATGTACAGAAGTGTGTATGAAGAGTCAGGTTGAATTTCAAAATAGTATAATTTTTTTTAGATATTTATATCATTCTGTTTGAAGCCTGTTATCATTGATTGACCTTATTCTTACTTTATTTAACTCACAAAATACATATTGATTAGTCCTAAAAAATTTAAGTTTTGTCCTAAATCTTAGGGACGCGTCGGAATTTGACATCGTTTCTTAGAGTAATCTTTGCAAATTAGTGTCATTATATACAGAAACACATTTAAAGGGCACTTTTTCAAGGGCCTTTTCCTGACTGGAGGCCCGTACCGAATGATTTTTCATTTTTTTATTTTTTAGTAAAATTAAAATAATCCCACCTCAGACTTAATGAGACTCTTTGCTCAAAATTTTCCAATATAAATTTTTTTATACCAAATATTATATTTATTTTCTTTTTAAAAAAAAGATCATTGCAACAAAAGAGTCCAACATTTTTTTATTCTAAGCAAGCGGAATTATTTATTTTAAAAATAAAACGAGCCCCTCAGGCCTCGCTCACCTTAAATTGAGCTCTGAGCATATATATCATCCAGTGATAGAATAATCAATCCCTATCCCCATCAACACGGCCTTGTATCACTAGCATACATATTTATACAGTATTTTGATGTTGGCTATCACTTTTTTTCTTCTTTTCCCCTTAGAAGTTTTATGATTGACTGAATTCCAATTAGCTCTTGTTAAGTTTGTTAGGATAACTTATAACAATTACTATATAATAATTCCACATTTGAGAAGAATTGGCTAACCCTTCCAATTGATTGTAGGCCTTTGTTGATCTGTTATTTTTGTAGCAAAGGTGAATTGCTACAATAAAGGTAACGGCGTCCCAAGTATCTAATATTTATACAAAATGATAAATATTTCAATTAAACTAAAATAAAGGATAATGGCAAACTATTATTGTTCATCACCAACAGTTTTAATCAATGAACTCGACTGTTAAATCGAGGTACTTAATATTAGTGAAAATGACGCTTTGTACATAAAGGATGCTTCACAATTTAGTACTTTTTCAAAGGTTGATATCAGGGACGGGACTATTTTAAGTCACATATTAAGGACAGATAGCCTTAATATTTATGGATTAAAATATTGATAAAATTTTTTAAAATGTATCTAAATTGTAAAATATAAGCGTTATTTATTTTACACAGGACGTTACGAATCTGAAAATTAATGTAGATCTTCCACAAAGTAATATCAGCAAAGAAATTACCATTCAAAGTAGCAATATTCACATAACACACATGTAAGTCAATAATCCATATCATATCTTTTTTTTTTAATAAGCACCAAGTCAATATGAACCCGTAATTAGGAAATATTTTTTTGATGGAATCCCTCTTTCGGAATACAAGTTTAAAATGCGGATTTGACTCACTCTTTATATGTATTTTTCTTTTTTATCATTACAGAATAGACATTCCTAATGTGTATGGTCATGTAAATTTCTTCGCAAAGGGCTCAGGACAAGCAGTCGCGCAGCTTAATGTCGAATATGGAGTAGATTTTGAACCTTTCACGGTAAGTTACGCATATATTCTAAGTTTACAGAGTAGGGCTTAACAGTGACGTAACAACAGAGGACACTAAGTGACCATGTTCCCTATTTAAAATAAACATATAAGCATTTAATTATCTCCCCTCTACTACAAAATTGGCATTGAAATGTTAGATAATTCAAGGCCTTTTATCTTGGAATTCCGGATGTTTATGGGCTCAGTCTTAGTGGTGTGTGAGTCCTAACTTATTTGGTACAGTCCATTCCAGTCTTCAAACCACTCCAATAAGTCATTGGGAGAGATCTATAATACCATTGGTTCTTCAGACAAGTTTAAAAAGAAAAAGTTGAGTTGAGTCTCGAAACTTTTTAATGGCCTGTTTTTATAAAAGGCCAAAATTGGATTTTTTTTTTTTTTTAAACATTTATATCAGAATAAATAAATAAAATAATCTCAAACTAGTCAACTCTGAGAAAAAATCATAACCAGGACCTTGGTCAATTCTAGAATTTGGAGTGTTCCTCCATGGATATAACTTTGTTTACGGTAGTAGGTCTCTACTGGTTGTTGGAGCTTTAGTAGTTTACTAAATTGTTAGAATGCCACTCTCTCTAGCAATAGGTACTATACAAGGGAATCATTATTAATATGGGGTTTACCATGACATTGTATATTTAATGTATTGATTATTAGTTAATTATATAATATAATATAGTTGTGATAAGATAATAAGTCATCATTATTGGATTGTTTTAAACATAACACCGAAATGGGCTATTTGTGGCCAATAGCAATGCCGATTTTTGTGAATAAACCCCTTATAACCGATCAATTGGTAAATTGTTTAACAAATTTATCAATGAAAATCGTTAAATAAGCCTTATAAAAGTTTAAGTATGGACAGTCTTTACTTTGCCCCTTTGATATTTTTCCTCTTTACCTTTTTTTATCCTGTTAATTTTGTAACCTTGGATTCATTGTTATATAGAACACAAAAGTTTTTGTTTTGCTTTATTAATTGTTGATATCCCATGCCTGGGATTTATAGATTCTTATTCTCTTTACAAAAAAAAAAAAAAAAAAAAAAAAGATCAGACAATGT
This sequence comes from Lepeophtheirus salmonis, assembly GCF_016086655.4. Taxonomy (NCBI): domain Eukaryota; kingdom Metazoa; phylum Arthropoda; class Copepoda; order Siphonostomatoida; family Caligidae; genus Lepeophtheirus; species Lepeophtheirus salmonis. The sequence continues at coordinate 63,075,760 of NC_052135.2, forward strand.
TAAAAAAATCATAAAAATTCTGACAGCTAAAGTAATGAAAATTACATCGACCATGAGATACAAAGAGATTCATTGCGGGTAAGAAAGAAATAGGCACTTTCAAAATGACAACTCCTACCACGTCTGGGTTTTCAAAGGGTATGATATTATATGACCTTTTCATCCCGTCTAAAAATATTGTTAACTTTGTTTTTCATATAAAGTATTATTTTTTTATGTAAGAAAATATAAATAAAATTGACAATTTTGTAGGATTACCAATGACAGGATTATACTTTTTCACAAATAGTATTATTACAATTGTACTTGATATACTGACTACGAATCTGTTATTAGTTTTCGAGAATTAAATAACTTATGACAGGATATATAATTTGGTGACTAATTTTGATGAATTTTTAATATAAAAGAAATTTAATAACTTTTTTTTTTGTCGACTCATTTAGAGGTAAAATAGATAGATAATTTTTTTACATTTGAACTTTATCTATGTCACAATGAGTTTAAATCATGAGGAAAAATATTTATATATACATTAATGTATTGATTAATATTATAAAATTTATGACAAAAGCGATGTAGACCTATCATATAATTATTAAACACTAAAATACATTTAATGAAACAATTCCATTGGTTTGTCGATATATCTGTTGAACTTTATAGTACAGATATTTATATAACTATGTCTCTACATTGACATCTTTTTAATACCTACTTTTTAAAACTTATTTCTTCTTAATTTAAAAGGTTCTAATTCAGTTCAATTTTCAATAGATGAATAGAAACATGACTACAAAAATATACAACCACATATATTTTTTTTAAATTTGGTCTATAATTTATGGTCTAACATAATGTTGTGGACTATTTTTTAAGTATTTTCACACATTAATGACAAATATGTTTATTCCATGCAAAAAAAAAAAATAATAATACTTATGCTTTATTAAAACTATAAGATAGAAAATTAATTTTTGAAAATGAAAGAAAAAGATAGATTTCAGGGCAGGCCTAAGGTCATTGCAACTTAAATTGCCACAGTGTCCCCTCCAATTCCATTATACCATGTTTGGGATAGATTTTTGTATTAAAAATATTATAAAGAACCATTGAAAAAAAGACTATATAGAAAAGGTAATTTGAGAAGAAAAATGATATGAAAATCAATGAAGATTCAAAATGAAAAGAGGACATTTACCCTTGCCCCAGATCCCGTTCACGCTAAAACCGGACTTGATCCCAGTTATCGTCATTATCCCTATACAGATTCCTATTTGTACTCATCGCAATCCCTTTCGCATAGGCTCCCGCAATAGTTAAGATCGTCCAGAATGGGATGATCAAATAACCTCTGAGGAGGCACACATCAGAAAAGTTAAGAAGCACTCAGATACATTTAAAACTAAAGAATTTAAATTTACATTAAGGAATGCGTCTGATAGATTGATGGATATTTGGTTTTCACCATTTTTGTATAAGTGAATAATGGAGTTTTTTTTTAAGAACCCACGTGGGAAAATTTACTTTTATAATATGTTTGAACTTTTTATTTTCTTCTGTTTATATTGAAATATTCTTAATCATTTTTTTTATACTTATAGGTGGGTTCCCTTTTAGAACAAAAAGTTATTAAAAGTAGGATCGAACAAGTTGGCCTTTATTAATAATTATTGATCCTTTTAATGTGAATATATACATTGATAAAACTAAGAATTGCTTAGAAAATTGGGTTTTTTAGTTTGATACTTTCTGATGTGATGTTTTCATCTTAAATATTTCCATATCACATTAATAAATTAAAAAAATCAATGTAGTCACCTTGACAATTTAAAGAATGTTTTGGGAGGAAAGCAGATTAGGTATAATGATGTCTCATTGAATCAGCTACAAGCAGTCGTGAGAGGAAGAAAATAACCACAAATCACACTCCGTAGAACATATTGGCTGGAATTACTCTAATGTCGATACTTAACACAACTCCGAGTCCAACAAGGATTTACACTTATAAATAGTGATGAAAATTGGATGTATCTTTTTAGCTTACCCGTTTTATGGAGTCGGTAATCTGATGAATGAATTTTATTTTCATCAGCTGTTGGCATTACTATGTAACTTCCTTTTCTACTACATTCAATTATATTCAAACCCTTATTGAACATTCGTGTGTGCTCGTAAAAGAGGGCGAATAACCTTGAAGATTTGTTGCAGAGTTATAATTGTAAGTACATGTTGAACTCAAAGTAGAATTGAGGTTCGACAACGGAGTAATTCTTGCCAATGTACTTATTTATTTCCTTCTTCCTCTCCCTCCTCGTCACAGTTGCTTGTAGCTGATCTAGTGAAACGACATGACATAATATAAGCCACTCTCCTCCCAAACATTCTTCAAATTGTCAGGGTGACCATTTTGATTTTAGGGTTTTTAACATGCCCTAAATACACAGGATTCGTATTACTACTTATAACTCCCAAGCAAACCCTCATTGTTACTTTTAACTTTTTATGAGCACAAGCACTAATTATTAGCTATTATTTAGATGTTTAGTCTTCAATAATTAAATAATAATGACAAAAGCTTTTGAACATAAAACATCTGTACCATATTAACAACTAAAATTTGAGCTCTGATTGAGAAGTATTACTCGTGACACATCACTTTTAAGCGGGATAAAGGGAATAAATACGACGTAGCTTTAAAATATACGCGTTTGACGTCCCTAGTATGTAACTAATGAAGATGAAAACATTTTTTGTCACAAAGTATGAAACTTGAAATAAAAAATACCGGATTTTCTAAGCAATGAATTAGTTTTATCAAGTAATATAATACATATTACATTGACACTCATGGGAGTAAAATCTGTCAAATGAGTTCAAATTGTTGGATGTTCCTTTTTAAAAAATCATTTAGTGGTCATAGTATCCAAGATTATTATGAAATAGAAAAAATTATCTTTTAAAATATGACAAGGAAAACGATAAAATACTAATTTTAATTATATAAGTAAGGCTCCAATCCATAAGCAATGCCAGTAATTAAGTTCTTGGAGAATAAAATTGTTTCTGGTCTACTCCAACATACGTTATACGAATTTATAATTTTTGGGGCTATATAAACTCCATTGAATCAACTTTTCCACGAACATAAATCTTTTATTACAAAATATATGCTACTTTGGATAACAGAAAAATCCGAATAGGTTTAACTTTTTGTTTTAAAAAAGACAGTTTCTCGTATTTAGATTTAAATATATATGTGAGGAATTATACAAACTGTGAATTTAGTAAGAGCCATTAAAGTTTTCATTTTTAATTTCAGTTGAGTGTGTCAGCCCTGAGAATATTTGAAGTTAATTTTTTTTAAAATCATCATTAAATGTTTATATACAAAAATTACATAGAAAAAGTGTAAAAATTATATATAATTAATTCAATTTATAAATTCTAAAAAGTATCATCTTATACAAAAAAATTAGAAATTGATAACAAATGTTTTATACAAGTCGCAATTTCCAAATTTATCTCATACCTAGTGATGGTGAAATTGATAATCCTGATATATCGATGTGCAATGGTCCATGAGACAATTTATAAAATATATATGATACACACTACATGATTAGTTAAGTAAAAACTATCAAAATCCTCGTGAGAATACATTTTTTTGAAGTATATTTTAGTAATCTGTGAGATATTTTAGTGTGCTTAATTATTATTTCTTTCTATTTTGAAAATTCTAACGTATTAGTGAACAAGAAACACTATAGGTTTATAATTATCTCTGTCGGCAGATTTGTAGAAGTTGCCAACATTTACTTTTATTGTTGATTTATATTCACATATTTTTATATATTCACGTCCTTAGACATAATACACTAAAATTATAATTTGTATAATTCACATTGAGCTTTTTTATTCACACGCAACCTCGATTTGAAAAAGGTAAAGGAAACATTTGTAGAAAATATTGCGGCTAGCCTTATGTATTTTTCCTCTTGCCAATCGTTCATTATTATATATTTGATTATATACATTGAATTGATATTTTTATCAATAGAATAATGAAATACTGTTTCATTTTAGTTTTTAATTTTCTGGTAGAAGATTTATTGAATAAGGAATGCAAGGTTACGTTTCAAAAGTTCCGAAATCAAAAAGAATTAAGTTTATATGACTAAATTAGTCATTAATACTAAACAACTACATTGAATATGAAGTATATTTAAACTGAAGTTAAGCTCCTTGCCTCTAAAATAAAAATTACTTTTTTAGTCGATTACTCATATAATCGACTTAATGAAGTATAAGCGTCGTTTACTTATAATCTATTCTTTACCCAAGGATCTAGAGTGGCGCCGTCTTGAGGCAAAAATAGAGCTCCTTGACTGATAATATTATTTTTAATCAAACAAAAATGTACTCAAGGATATTTATATGTAATAACATCAAATCTTGCTTCCGACAATATAAAAGGATGTTCCATTAAGGAAATTATGACATTTTATTATGTGACCATGAGACACAATTTAAGTATTCAGTGAGTTGATACAATTTGACTGAATTGAGTGAAAGGTATTTTCGTTTGCAAAAAAAAAAAATATTTTTAATTGTCGTGAAAAAGTCATTAAAAAGTTATATTGATTCAACTTAAGAGCCACCGGCTATATACGTCTAGTACTCTCTGATTCATATAATAATACAGTACAAAAATAAAATTGGTAGTGTAATATAATACAGGAAGCACTGTATAAAATTAATGAAGTCTTGCAGGAATTTAATTCAAATCATATTAAAAAAGAAAAAAAGCGGGAAGTACTTTATATAAAAAATTTTTAAAAAGAATGTGACTTTAAATGAGATTTAGCTACGAACTAAAGTACTTCCTGGCTCATCAAATGACATATATTTTTTCTCAATCTGTTATTATTATTTATTTTTATTCTTGAGGATTGGGTGAGTATCTACGAGCGAGAGTGCTCAGGTAATACCAAAGATTGATTGGGGTGTTATCTTCTATATTATTAAAGAAAAATTTACATGTTTGTCGATGCCTAATAACTCCGGGCAATACTGGGTATTATCGCTGGTTATTTGATGTTTTCATATATTTATTGTCTAATCGTAAGTTTAAAATTGTATTTGGGGTACAAGAAAATAAATTAAAAAGTAATACCCCTTTACAATAATTTATGGCGCCCCAAAATACATGCAGACACACCAATTTGCTGAGAATATATATTTTTTAGACTTTGCTCGTCCTCCATTATATTTAATTTTGTAGTTTTATAACAAGACTTTATGGAAAATCTAGCGGAATTTTATTCATTTAAGTATACTGCATTTAGAAAGTGTAAATTCTTCATTTAAAAAGCAAATATGTTTTATTGTAACTTGCACAAAATTACAATTAGTATACAGCACAAAGAGCAAAAAAACTCACCTTGTGTTTTTTTTTTTTTTTTCATATTAGCTCATGTTATTTATGGGGCATTATGTAGTTTTTCTCAAAAACTGCCATGAAAATAGAAGAAATTTGCCAAATTAAGATACAAACCTATTTATTCTCATAGTAGCTAGTCTTAAGGGATATATCAATATGTATGAATTGTACAACAAGAATGTTGTTGATTTATGATACAATTATACCTTTCCTTTTGCATGCATATATATTTTATATATTTTTTTGGAGCTTTCAAAAATAAAACTTCAATGAATTTTTCCATTATCTAATAAAAAAGTTATTTAAAATATTGCAGTATCTACTTAATTATAGATAGTATGCAGATCATAGTTTTTATTCATGTGCAAAAGACCAAATACAACAAATTTTAATACGTTATTGTATGAGGAACTGTAACATATCAATGAAATTTTACTAATTCATGTAGTAACAGAGCTGTTCTCCAGCTCTTTTACTACACAGTCTACCCCCAGTCTATTGGGTATGACAGTTGACATACTCTAGCAGTCTCTGTGTATATCACCTACATTCCTAGAATGCTTTGGGTGAGTTGATATTACTCCTGTTTAACACTTTGCTCCCTTTATTGTATCTTGCAATCTTTCCTACAAAAAATCAACGTTCATCAGAATGAAAAGAGGAACCGAAACATAAAAATCTACAGCCGACAATAAAAATAAAAAGTATATTATGTACGTTTTTGTGAAATAGTGATACTCACTTTAAATCTTTCATTTCTGAAGTCACAGTTTTATTAAACTCAAGTCCAAATAGTTAGTAAGAGTGCTCAGCTCTGATTTTATCATTGTCAAAATTAAAATTTGATCATGTGAAAAGAAATATGGCGCTTAAATAGTCATTCAAAATAATTTTTGCGAGTCGAGTCTTAATCAAATCTGAATCTTATAACTTCAAGTCTGGGTCGAGTCAGGAGTCCTTTCACTTCGAGTCCTAGTTGTATCTAAAATTGTAGCTTAATTAAACTTAATTGCAACTTGATGCCAAGTCCAAAGATATGTATGTCTAATAAAGACCTATCATACGGGGCGTTTTTAAATCATGAAAACTTAAACAAACAAATAATATTACACTAAAACTAACAGTATTGATCTTTGCAAATATAACTATATAGCTATTGTCTACATTATGTAAAACAAAGTGAAAAAATGATGGAATTGCATATTTTTAATACATATTAGGATTAGATATATATATATCTATATAGAGAAAGAGATTTTTGAAAGAAAGTAATGGTTTAAATACTTGAATTGATCAGTTTCATTTTTACAATCAAAAGCACTGCAGTCGTTCTTAATTAAAAAATGGTTACTTTCTTATAAAATTTGGTTTGTTAGACCAACAAGATGACTACCATAAAAAATGATGACGTCAAATGAAAACGCTCTATTCATATTTTTATTATCTCATATGTTTTGAAAATTAACGTCATCAAAGGACATGTTGTTGCTCGTTATAACCATATAGTTTTTGATATCATCAAATGCAAGGTTAATCGAAATACAAGGTTAGAACCTCATATAATCGGGCTTGTTAGAATTTTAATTTGATGTATCGTATAGACTGCTTGGCAAGATAGACAGATTTTGGCAATGCACGCAACCACTCATAGTCTATGACCTCACTATTGCTAGAATTTTCAATTTAATTTATAGCACAGACTGCTTGGCAAGAAATACAGATTTTGAGAAAACATGCAACCATTAATACACTATAACGTTAGTAATAAAACCGTGGTGGAAATCAAACATCAGTCGTACACGCGTTATGGTATAACCTTGTATTTTTGTTGACCTTGATCAAATGGTGGATTTCTCAAAAATACACGTTGGTACTTTTTTTTGACAACTCTGGTAACATTAATTTTTAAAAAATCAATGTTTCCTGTTATTTTATTAGAACACATATTATTAGATACATAGTAACTATACTATTATTATATAAATGAAAATTAATTGGTTATTGTCAGTGTAGAAATGAAAATTAATTGGTTATTGTCAGTGTAGAAATGAAAATGGACCGCATAAAATCCCTTTAGTGATACGGCAAGGCTTCAATAATCACGTTTTTCGTAATTTAGTCATACCACTACAAGTTTCGGATTCCCACTCTGTATATTGACTGTTTTATTCTTTCAATATTTCTTTAGTTATTCATTGATGATAAATAATTTATTAATAGGCTAAAGATAGATATTTACAAAGAGGTTGATTCTTAAAAGTTAGAGAGGGGAAGGGGGACACAAAATGAATGTAATTATTCTCCTAGCTAAATCCCTCTAATATTATTTCTTTATCTTAGATATTGCACCTTATGACGAGTAAGGGAAACATATTGATGCACAATTCATCTCATAATATCTACCGTCCTGCAACGTTTACAAGTTGAAATACTTAAAATTGCTAGAAAGTGTCTTATAGCTCCTTAAAAAAATATATAAGTTTTTTTTGCGCCAATAAATCTAGTTTAAATTATGATTGATAAAAAAATTACTTAATAACACCTCAAACCTAAAAATATATTTTGACATTTGGTGATACAAATAAAACCGATTCAGGTCAGCACAACACTAATATTTAAAAAATATGTTTTAATCATTTATAAATTAAACTTTATCTTCTTCTTTTCAGGATAAATCTCCTAAAGATTACTTTCATCTCACAATTAAAGAAAATTACTCAGGGCGAAATAAATCAGAGATTGAAATAGAAAGGCAAGTCGATTTATTATACAAACTAGCGACATTTTTTTCTATGAGTACCCATTCTACACATTTATATATGTTTCCAGCTGTTTTAAATGGACGTTGACTAATGAATCCAATGCTTCAGGTCCCGCCATGCTAGTTGTTGATATTCCGACAGGCTATATAATGAATCAGCCGGAGGCAAACATGTTGGTAAGAAAGCGTGTTGTGCCTGAAATAGTGGATGCTGATGTTACAAAGAGTGGAAGAACGATTTGGTACTTTAGTCATATTTCGTCAAAACTTCGTTGTTTTAGTCATTCGGTTGGTTCATATTGAAGCCCTTGATATAAATTATAATTTTACAAGCTAATTTTTCTGTTATTTTAATGGTAGGTGAGAAGATATTTCCCCGTTTCGAATCATACTCGAACGCGTCAAGCCATAATTATTGAAACAATAAATCCCGAAAGATTTTTTATTCGCACATTCAATTCAACCTCCCTTCATGTTTTAAGCATTTGTGAAGTTTGTGGGTCATATCAGTGCCCTTATTGTCCCACTTATAGTGGATGGAAAAGGAAACAAGACTTTTTATATTTATTTAAACTGTTGCCGATTTTTAGTTTATTAATTAATTATATATAACTTTGTTTGACTTGTGCTATTTTAGCAACTTTTATCATTTTTTAAATATCGAAGGAACAGGATCCTATTCTACAGCTTACAAAATAAATAAATAATTACTCTTATAATTTTAAAGACTCACAAGAACATGAGGACGACGTTAATTATCCGACTAATTTGAAAATTTACAATATTTATATTTTAAATTTTTTTGTCAGCTATTGATTAGTATACTTTCCTCTTGTGTTTTGAATATTGATTTGCTGAATTCCAATTTATTCTTGTTATTCTGTAAACATATTCCTACTGCTACTGTAGAAATAGATACAAATATTCAAACAGTTTGGGAAAATGACAACATTAGCTAACTACTTCGAGTCAGTTTCAATTCTGTTCTATGTTTTTTTAGAAAATGTTGAAACACAATAGTGATTACAGATACAATATTTACCAAAAAACAATTAGTATATTCTTTATGATTTATGAATGGACAAAATATAGATATATATTTCAAATGTTCATTTAATTAGTCAGATGAAGTTACACGTATAAGTAAAGATTATAGTATTACATTTACTCCATCTGATTTAGAAATCTTCATAGAAGTCCATATACATAAAATACATTTCCTTCTCTAGGAAAGAACAGGGTGCAAAACTACGCACATTGATTTCAAGAGAATCATTTCTCTAGAGTGTGTTGTCCATTGAGCTACTTTGTTCCTTCAAAAAAGATTTTTTTTTTGTTTTTAAAACAAAAAACAGTTTGTCTTATTCTTCTTCAGAAGATAATTTCAAAACTAATCATTGTATACATACCGTACTCAATACAAGACCTTCTCTCCTCAAGAATAATAAAATAATAATAGAAGTTTGAGATTTTTTTTTTAATATAATTTGATAAACTTTGACCTTTTTTCTAAAACTAACCTAAAGTTACATTCTTTTTTTTCAAATTTATAGCAAGTATTTTAGCCTTTTTTCTGTTTTAATATGAATTGAAATAAACGCCTGAAAGAGTTGAATCCTTTATAGATACTAGCATTTCATATTCTGTACAACTCTTTTAGTATATGCTGTAAATGTTGATGAATTATCATATACATCAGAGAGCAATATTATTTTGTGTTCCCTGTATAATATACTCATTTTTTTCGTTATTATGTATAGGTATATATTGTACATTCAGGGAGCTCCTAAACGCCTTTTAGACTTTATAAATATTACAACGTTGTTATTTCTTACATAAAAAATGCCTTTTTTCAAACATCCAAACTTACATTCATACATAAAGTTATACTTTGCTTTATAAACATATATATGGAAGAAGAATTGTCCCAGCTCCATCTATGTGAGTAACAAACACCTATATTTTTTATTAAATAATATTATCATTCAGGGAGTTGTCCTATTTTACCGCATTTGTCGCTTTGTTTACAAACAAATATAAATAAACAACGCTCATACCTCATTGTTTAAGTATCTAGCGAGACATTAATGTTTGAAGTCAAAGAGTAGCTATGCTGTATGTGGAAAACGGGTATGTATGCTAGTTGAGACTACTAGAGAGACTAAAGAACAGCAACTGAACTTTAAATGTTGAAATGATTGGAAATTTTAAGAGGATCAAGAATCAAATAATGAATATTTTTGGTAAAAAAAGAAATTCTACACCTACCACTTTCATTTTCTAATCTCTCTTCCTTTTTTTACATCTCTATTTCTACATCAAGGACTTCACAGTCTCCCTTACAGTCAGTCCCTGCCACATTCACAGCACGAAGGATGAAATAATTCGTTGGCCTCGAAACAACCCAATCGCAGTTTTTTCGAATAAGAGTTGATAATATCTCTTCAAACAAAATTGTACGAAAGAATAACGAGAAATAAGAATTATAACATAATAATGACAGCTGATGTTCTTTCAATGATCCAATTTCATATCATCCTAATTATGTATTTCTTCATTATTTTTAATTTAAGAGGTTCCTGTGGGATAAAAGTTATAAAACTGTTGTTCATGAGGTCCCTTTGGTAGTACGTTGAGAAGAACCATAAATAGGTTAAATTTCTGCAATTTCATATAGAGTTTGGTCATAATGGTTGTACATTAAGATTTTAACATTTTTCTATGTAGTAACACAATATAAAAAATTGAGAACCACCGCTGTAGAATATACAAAGATACTATGTATGCACTTTCTAATTTAAAGGAGCTGACTTTATGTATTTATCAATTCAATAATATATTAATAGATCTTCGCTTGCTTGAAGATGCCTAAACTTCATTTATCTAGCTTCTTTTGATTTGATTTTTATCTTTTCTTTTAGAAAGAACAGGGTTGCGAGTGGACAAATAAGCTCGTAAAGAGAAGTTCTTGACATAGAAAAAGAAAGAGAGAGAGAAAAGGGGAAAAAGAAAATATAAATGAAAAAAAGGAAAGTGAAGTATATTGTTTTAATCTTCTCAAAAAAAAGATACATCACATGTAGACGTACAAGCCTAGAAATAAGCTAATAAGCCGTAAAGTTTTTTACTTCTTTTTGCCTTATGAGTGAACACGTCGTTACTTTTATTGTGTCACACAACCTTTCCTCCAAAAAGAAACAGAAAAAAGGGTCGAAATCATCTAGTAGTTAGCTAAATAAGTCAACCATGCCAACTGCTATTTATTATTTAGTACTCCCGAGACTATCATTCCCATCACAATTTTTAAAATGAATTACATATACATACATATCTATATTCCATATATTTGAATTATATTTAATATTTTATTCGATACGGTATGATAGAATTGTTTATTCATATTTTATAAAAAGCGTAGCTTTACATTTGTATTTCAATATGATAGTCAAAATTTCTTCATAAAAATGATTAATGACAAGGGATCAACGCAAAATTGTATTCTTGTCCTTTTGGAAACGGAGCATAACTCTGTATAACTTATTACTTCACTTATTTATCAAAAATAATACATTATAAAAATAGCCAGGACGTATCAAGTGAGACTAGGGAATCGACAATTGGCAAAAAAATGCATAGAATAATTTTCTGTTAGCAAGGTAACGCCATTTGGTCGATTTGAGTTGTTGGGCTGTGAACAATTCCCAACAATTACAATTTGGAAAAGTAAAGCTATTGAGATGAGTCAAGTAATTTTTTGGAAACATGAGATTAAAAGAACTTAAAAATTCGAAAAATTATTACTTTTAGCTTTTTTTAACCTTGATCTAGTCTTAGACGGTAAAAAAAAGACGAATTCTATTATTCCATAAGAGTTCCTCTTTTTTATCGAAACTTGGAAGGCTGCGTGATTAATAAATTGGTAAAAACGACTAATATCTTAACATTAATATATTTAAGAAAATATTCAAATAATTTTGGATTTTTAAATAATAATACCTTATTTAAAAGAATTTGCTAAATACTACTAACTAATTTTGTGCCTTTTTTTTTTTTTTTTTTTTTGGTCTTTTTTTGCAGAAGAGGTTGGGAGGTACAACAAAAGTAACAAACGTATAATGACAGATTCTGTCTCTAACAAGATGACTGACTTCCCAGAATGATGATCTCACATGAAAACACTATTATACATATTGAAATCAAAATGTGATTAGATACTTTTTAGATGTTGTTCAATTTAATTTGACTAAAAGTATAATATTACATCAACTAGAATGGCATATAAAGCATGGTATATAATAGGAAAAAAAAGTATAATTGAAATGACAGTCACAATATTTTACATACAGTAGTAAATGAAAGGAGAAAGTGGAAATCTGGAAAGGTAAATAAGACATTTGGGAGTATTGTTCTATTTTTGTATTATGTCAAATTGAGTGAAGTCAATAGTGTGACACTAATCAATTGGTATATTTTTAATTAAACCAATCAACGTTCAAGCCAGTGATAAGGAGAAAAAGAAAAAGGAGAAAAATCAACAGCTGACAACAAAATACGCCGTATATATTTTTCTTAGCGAGTTCAAGATAATCAGTGACAAGGCAGGTCAGTCATCCTTTTTTTAACCTCGCCAGGCAGATAAGACGTCAAGGCGATAAATAAAAGTGTTCCCTTGCTTAATTAAACATAATATAGTCAGCTGTTTCTGTTTACAAGTTCATTAATTATATTTATATATCCAGATATTTTATTCATATAACGTCACAGAATCGGTGGTGTGTAACAATAAAACTTTCATGAAAATAGCGTCTCTGACATACCTTGTCTCTAAGTACCTTGAGCGAGGTAACGCTATGACACATATCCTAAAACTTGCATAAATACTCTCCTTATTGTACCTCTCAACTTCTCATTCAAAAAGAAACAGAAAAAGGCCCAAAATCAGTTGGTGGTTTGCCCAATTCTTCTCAACTATAATATTATTATTCAATTATTGAAGGAAATTGTTCAATAAGCAAAAATAACAAGAGCTAAATCGAATTCAACCAATCGACGTTGAGAACACTGATAAGAGGAAAATTAATTTAAAAAAATGGAGAGCTTACCAAAAAATACAGTATAAAATTTTTATTAATGAGGTAACACCATCTATCACAATATATTGATTTAAATTCCATTCACAAAAATTATAAATTTTGAACCCACTTCCATTGTCATCTTTATTGTGTTTGGCAACCTTTTCCCTCAAAAGAAACAGGGAGGGAAACCCATAAGTAGTTGGTAGTTAGGCCATTCTTCCTAACTATGGTAATTACTCGGAATTTTTCACACCTTAACGGGAGCTAATTCAAAATAAACCAATCAATGTGCAGAACACTCATAAGGGGAAAGACTGTAGAAAAATTTACAACTAATGACAAAATCCCTTTTAGTTCAATAACCAAACAAAAATTTCAAATTTGTTAAAACTAAATTTGTGTTTTATTGATATACAAAAAAAAAAAAATTAATTAATACTTTCCAATTAGAATTTCACTCCACTCTATCAATAGAGTTTTTTCACTGACGTCATAAATTACATCATAATTGAAAGAGACGTTGATATTTTTAATACATAAAATGTACAAATTTCCCATAAACCTTGATAAAGCCCCATCTAATGGTTTAATTAATATAAAACGACTAAACACCTGGATTGAATACTACTTGATGCCAATGATAAACACGGATATTTGAAGTAAATCAAAGTAATATCTATCGAAAATCATTAAAAATGGTTAGATCTTTTTTTTAATCGATTGGGAAAGAGAAAAGAAGGATAGTTAAAGAAAAATATTTTATTCTTTCCATTATATAAGTTAATTTGTATCAACAACATACGGAAATAACATTGTATAACGATGTAATAGTATATTTTTAATACATTTTAGGGTTATATAAATAATAAAATAAGGCAAATGAGCAATAAAAAATTTATAGACCGTGAGGTTTAAGTCCTTTGATTTGATACTCACATTTTGACATCCAATAGTTTACCATTTTTCTTAATATTAATGAAAAAGGGTATTCTTTATTATAATACTTGTTTTTTGAAAAAAATATTTCACAAACTGGTACATTACTGAAACTAAAAATATTTGGTACTGGTTAGGGGGTAATAAGCTGAAAAAATATTTTAGTAATGATACATTGCTAAAAAAAGAGGTTGAGAATCCTGGTTTAGGCCCCCAACATGGACAACATCAAAGTTGTGATGTCAAAAGAAACGCTAAACAGTAATTCTATATACTTTGTTGAATATAATATCTTAAGTTTCAGGTAAAAATATTATAATGTTTTGTTTTGTTTTTACATTTACGAAACCTGTTTTTGTACGTAGCTGAACAAAATAAACCTAGGGACATATACTATGTTGCGAGAATCTTTCCTAATCCCTTGTGGATAATATCCATAATAATTTAAGAATATCATTGTTAAGTTTTTGTTTAAGATGTTTAAAGGCTTACTTAAAGGATATAACAAGACATATCATTTATCTATCTGGATCATTTCATTTTATATTTCCATAAATGGGATTTGTATATAATTCAAACATTAAAGTTGCTTATTTTAATATTAATAAAAAATACAGACTGTTGAAAAATAAAAATAAAAACACGTGATCTGATCTTTTTACAAATATCTGATAATATAGCAATATCAGTTGTTTACTGTTCACTCTTGAAGGATGACTAAGGTAAGTTAATAGTATGGGTATATTTATAATTTACCTTCTTTTTTAAAATATAATTTAGCCAGTTTTATATTCGTATTTCCGAAGTTCCTGTTCCTGGAGAGTCAGAATCGGTGCGTTCTACAAATTAATGTTATAAACTCACAAAAACTCCTTCTTCCATTCTTTCAAATTTAGCTCTAAATTTAAAAGGCGTAGAGTTCGAAACAGAGCCCGTGCATTTAATTAAGGATGGAGGTGAACAACACAAAGAGGACTATAAAGAAAAAAATCCAATGGCTCAAGTTCCAACTTTAGGCATTGATGGGATCTACCTAACTCAATCTGTTGCCATAATGGAGTTCCTTGAAGAAAAGTATCCAAATGCAAATAGACTTCTTCCAAAAGATGTTCATGATAGAGCTCGTGTAAGGGAATTAACAGAGGTAATTGCCTCAGGGATTCAGCCCATTCAAAACTTGAATGTAATGCAAAAATATAGCACTGAAACGGATAAAAGAATGGAGTGGTCAAAGCATTGGATCACAAGAGGATTTGAAGGTAATGTTTGAATGCAATATCTGTAAATTTTTATCGAGATATGCAAAAAAAAAATCATTGGTATTTTTATTCAGAGATATTCTTAAACTCATGAATGATCATTATTATTATTTATTATTCACGAATGTAGCCGTTGAAAAGTTGCTCTCAAAATATTCGGGAAAGTTCTGTGTTGGTGATGAAGTATCCATGGCGGACTGTTGTTTGATACCCCAAGTATACAATGCCAATAGGTAAAACATTATCTTGTATGGGATATTTGCTTATCAAAATTTACTATGCAGGTTCAAGGTAGAAATGGACCAATTCCCAAATGTTCTACGTATTTGTGATGAATTGGAAGCCATTGAGGCATTTAAAAAGGCGCATCCTTCTGTGCAACCAGATTGTCCTCCAAATCTATAGGATTGTTATATAAATAATTAATTCATAGATTACATTTGTGGAATTTGTCTTCAAAATAAAGAAACTAACTGTCAAACACTAAACATCCATATGGTTGTAATTGTATACGACTAAGAGTAATTAATATCAGTAAATCGTTTATTATTTTCTAGTTGTGGTATAATAATATTACGCAACAACTTTTACTTAACATCGCTAAACCTAGTATAGTCTATGCGTACGAAAAGTAGTGGGCAAATGATATAATTTAATTATAAAACTAGTCCTTTTAATCACTAGTTTTTGATTGATGCATTGATTTCATTTTGATCAATTACTATTAATCATGCATGACTTATTTCAACTATAATGATCAATCAGTAGGGTAGACCGGGGATAGTTACAACAATCCCTTTTCCTTGCATAACCAAAAAGCTATAGTCACAAAGTTGAAAATTATAATTATATAATACAATGAAGATGACTGTGATAAACGTTTAATTGCTTTGTCCACTTTCTTTCGAGATATTGGATAAAAACTGATTTTGAGCTGTAAAAGTTTTTTGTTTTTTTTTATAGGAATAATACTTTGATAATAATGTAGTCAGTTTTTATTGTTTACTTTAATTTATATCAATTGAGTTATTGATTCTTTTCCGGTCACGAGTAGGGTTTTTACTAAAAACTCTGTGGTTTCAACTATTGAGAGAGAAAAGAGGACAAGACTGAAGACGGGTTAGATTGTAAGGCCTGTTGAGACTGTAATTTCAAAAAAAAAATGTAAAAACACGTTTCTAGCCTATAGAACGGCTGGAAAGTACCCAGTATGTGAATATCCTTGGAACTAAGGCCATAACACCCCAAATTTGAGGAAATACAATGGCCTAGCATTTCTTCATAAGGATTGTTAATCACTGTTCAGACCAGATATATATTTGGGGGAGGGGGGTTGTGAGGGGCTTTTAATTATTTTTTCAAGTTTTGGCGGTAAGTTGCATACCGTTTTGGTACTGACAGTACCCGAAAACATCCCTAACATTCGGGGTACAATTGGGGGATAGTGGGGGCCTCTTAGTAGTTTCTTCAAGTATCGGCGGTGGGTTGCATCCCATTTTTGGGACCCAGTTGTACCCGAAAACACCCCCAACATTCGAGCTACAATTGGAGGGATGTAAGGGGCTCCTAGTAGTTACTTAAGTATATCCGGTACTCGAAAACACACCCAATATTTGGGGTATAAAATGACAATTCATAAATTATATGCCCCGTTTCCTCATAAATTTATACGAAATGGTTTTATACTAAATTGTTTTTATACGAAATGTCCTTATACGAATTGTCCATACACCGTACGCCACTTATAATTACATATATAAGATAAACAAATAAAACATTTACAGAAACAGAACATAGTTAATAATAAAATTAAAAAGATTTTTTTTTTTACTATTTACTGTGATTGATAATTAAAGTATGTCATGAAATTACACAAAAAAACAAAACATAAATAAATATAATATATTTATAAGTATACAGTACGAGTATATTCTATAAAAATGGTGAGTAACAAGTCTCCTCCATAGTGTTTGAATCTGAATAAATGATGTGAACTGAATATTGAAACGAATAATATATTACAAGCATGTTAATTAATTCAACAACATGCTATACTATAATATTTAATCAAATAATATTAAAATCGCATGTTTTATAATAGAAATATAGATCGATAAACACTTACCTAAAATGTTTACTTTTAGTGTCAAAAATTTCAATGTAGAAATTCTCTATAACTTTGCTGCAATTCAAATGAAGACTTATGAGAATTCAATCTGTACAATAAATCCAAATAGTGATATTTTATAACTAATTTGACATATTACTTGAGTGATATTTATTCTTGATCAATTAAGACAAATCATCTTTCTATATAAGATAGGGGTACAAACATTGATGAATTTCGAAACATCACATCACATCAAACTTTCATTATCATCCCCCCTGCATCTTTGGAACAGGCAGGCTCATACTAGTAAACGTTACATATTTTGATTAAAAAATTTAAAGGGAATATCAATTTAAACTAAAAATATACATTAACAACGTATAAGCCTCATTTATTCATATATTTAGGCGAAATATCCCTAGGGCAAAATTGCGTTAAGGCGAAGTGGTTTAAGGCAAAATAGTTTAGAGCAAAAATATCGTTCCCGTATAAGAATTCCTTTGTCCTATCAACAGTATTTTTTTAGAAGCAAAATCAATAAGGCATGAGAGAAATAATTAAAATATATTACCCGCAAGGCTGTGTGACAGTTGTAGTTTGTAGTAAAAAAAGACCCATGCAGAGATGAATTTTCACAGCACCCTCAATGTGACTAACATACACCTATAATTTTTATTAAATAATAAAAAAACTCTCTGTCACTTTGTTTACTAACTAAAAAGTAAATAACGTACAAGCCCCATTGAAAATAATTAAATCTTCTAACTACATTAAAAACACTAGTTGAGAATACACCTATAAATCTAAATATGAAACCAATTTTGCTTTCGTTAAGGAGAAGCTTATATTTTGGAACATAAAATATGATGTATGTAGTAGCCTCAATATATATTCAAAGTGTGATCATTTTGCTTACGGTTATCAAGGCATTTTATTTATTCATATTTTCTATCATGATAAATAAATAAGCTAAACATAAAAATCGGGAACATCTCTCATAGCTTCTGCACTAGCAAATATAAATTTGTATTGAACTGCAATATTTTTATGACCAAAAATATTTGTATTGAAAAAACTCTTATCATAGTACTTATAAATACCAAAGATATTAGTGCATTAATATTTGAGTATGTATCAATAGCCATTTTATTGGAATTGGCATTCAATTATGTGTACTCCTTTTTATAATTTAATTATTCTAGATTCTACTATTAATAGTAGTGGTTCTTAACCCTTTTTCGTATAATTTATTTTTTGTGTCATTCAATCAATCATACAGATTTATTTTCTTCCTCACTAAGAAAAAATTATTTAAGGAATACTCTAGATGTGGAACGCGCACTCTTTTGTTGTTACCTTCCTTTTTGACCAACTAAAAGCTATTTTTTCTATTTGTAGAATAGTATTAAATGAAACATATTATTGAATTAAATAATATTTATTAGTGATGGGACAATTACACAAAAATTCCCGATGCAGAGTCCGATTCTTTAATGTTTTAAAAATATCAATTTGCTTTAAATTTCTAAGAATTACAATTGATAACATAAATACCTACCTTTAATTAATTTAAATGATATTTATAGCTATGTACTGCGAGCTGAATTTTGCAGCATGAGTATTTACAAGTTTAAAAAAAAACACTCGAGGAATTACTCGAGCAATACTCGGTACTCGCTTGAATAATCGTTACTCACTCTAACACTTTTGCTCGCTTAAAAACTTATCAGACAAAAAATCATATTTTTTTAAGAATTATTGAAACTTGTAATTTAAAAATTATTTACTAATTTATTTTCCAAGATTCCCTTAAAGATTAATTAAATCATGATAATAAGTGTGACTCAACAGCTTATATAGTCTACACATCAATATTTTTATATAGTCTTGATATAAATTATAAGCAATATATGTTTTTTTGTGGTACTGATGCTTATAATTATGAATGCATATGATAATAAGTAGAAACATAAAAGTTTTTAGACGGTTAATATTTTTTTTTTTTTTAATATTCATCCTTACAGAGGGAAAATTGATTTTTTTAAATTTATTGAATACGAATACATATTAAAATTTTAACCAGTTAATTCATTTCAAGTTGTAACTACTATTTAATCAAAGAAGATAATGATAGTTAGTAAAATAATATTTCAGTACTGAAATGTTGCAAGTACTAGAGGAATGGGGATTATGTTTGAGCTTAAATCCCCAGGTATATGCCAAATGAATTACTAGATAGTAAATTGAAAATCAAATTTGACCATTCAAATTTATATTTAAAAGCGGCCCCTCCCTCATGTATTTAGAAATATTGATTTATTAATTATCATTCAACTATATTAATGCAGACGAATTTGTCGTATGTCTATTGGTCTGAGAAGGAATTTTGAATGTGTGCTTCATTAACTACGTAATTCGAAGCAATATCGATTACTCCCACTAGTCTAAAAAAAATTAAATAAAAGTAACTTTTCAAACAAACTAGGATATAAGAATACACATTGCACAAAAGACAACCAGTTTCTAAATAGTGTTGCCTATGGGACAACATAAATTCTAAATTTGAAAGAGAAAGGAAGTCAATCTTGGAAGATTTACATTTATAAATGGTCTCCAAAAAGAAAAACAGAGAATCCCAAGTTTTGACGGGTTCTGAGCTTTTGTCAAATTTTGCAAAGGCGAGCTCTCCTAAATCCCTTTACAAAACTTATTCCCCTAAAATAACAATATCTGCATTGACTGCATGTGTTTAGAATATATTTGTTGACGTTTAGCTTGTGTTCAATTTGTTTCTTCTCAGTTTTCGAGGATTTATTATTTTATTACAGTATTTATAAAATGATTAGACTCAAGTAACACATTCACATGGTCGTTTTTTATATCTTGACGGATATATTTAATAATTTTTTAATAACTTAAAAAAGTAATAAATAGTTCAATACCAGTAATAAATAATAATACATAAGAATCGAAATTGGAAATTAAACAGTATTGTCCCGATGTCAATTCCAGAAAAAACACTTGATTCTCGATTTCGATTAATCGTCCTATCACTATTATTTATCAAAAAACTAGCGGTAATACCAACATTACCCAGAGTAATTAGGAAAATTTATAATCAAATTTTGCTTTAACAATATAGAAGATAACTCCCCGAGAAATCGTCAGTGTTCATCTCCGTTTTTCATGAGCACCCTCGTACGTAACTACTTAATCCTCATATCAGAATCATGTGTGTTTTGTCCTCAAGAATGAAATAATAAGAAGAGTTTGAGAAAAAAAAATATAATGGGATGAATGATAAATACTTTAGTCTTTAGAGCGTTTATTGTAATATAGCAGTATTTATATTTCATTCAAATCTTATCATATCTTATCATAATCATCTGTTCTGATTTAAGCTCTGTCAGTGATGTATATACCAAATGTATTAACTGGAGTGTTACTTGGAGAATGCCTATAAATGTAAATAAATGTGTCCTGCTTTCTAAAATCGAGTTTATCCAAGCAAGTCTTAAGGTGGTAGATGATTACTTAGACTTATGAATTTACGTTTCTCGCGATCTGAAATTTAAGAACTATATACACTACATAATAGGGAAGGCCAATCGAAACTTGGGAATTATTAAAAGAAGCTTCAAAACTCGTGACCCTTCGTTTATAGTAAAACTTTATGTCTTCCCGATTTTAATGTACGGATCGGATATCTAGAGTCCTTCAAGAAACTGATTGAATAAGTCATTAGAAAAGGTGGAAGCTAGGCTTAGATCATTTTTTCCATCATTGGTAGATAATGAGAACTAAGAATGCAAAATCAAAAGACTAGGCCTCATCACTTTGTCTCATAGACGTGCTATTAAAAATATAATTACACTCCACTGAATTTTAAACAAAAATATAAACATCCTCCACCCTGGATATTAAATAAAGGCTATTTCTTCCACAAAACAAGACTTTCCACTCACAATAACATCTACCAACCAAAACCAAAGATTGACATCGTTAAGCATAGTTTGTACTACAGATCGACAAGTCTTCAAAATACATTATCTTTTTACTTTTATTAAGAATGATAATTTTTATATTTTATAAGCATTAAATATAATTCGACCTTTAAAGTTTTTGTTTATCGCCGCTGGGCGAAATAAATTAAATAAAAATATACTGAAAATGCACATGAATTTTACTCCATATGAGACGAATAATAAATAATAAAAAAAGCAGAAACAGTGCCCTTGTTATGAATGCACACGCCTGCAATATTTCATTTATCAAAAATATTTAGATGATGTACATCAGGGAGCACTATATATACTATACAGTCTAACCTGACGACACGTTCTATACTACACACATACGCCCGCAATATTTTATTAATACGGCTATATTATTATTTCTTTGATCAAAATATGTTTAAGATAAATATCATGAAGAACTATATACAGTGAACCCAGGTACTAGTTTTCATATATTCAGAAATCCATACAGAACGACAAACTTTTCTTAATTAATATAGATAATATGCATAAAATAAATCCAAAAAAATATTTCAATTATTTAAAACATCCATAACAGGATTGTTTCAATTCAATTTTCTTTTTCATTTCAAAGCTATACTACTCTATAAAAATAATACTCCTTAGTTTGTCAAAAAAAAGGAAGAGAAACAAGAGTACCTATTCAATTTGATAATGTTTCTTGGATTGCCTAATTACGGGTAAGTAAATAAATTAAGTAATTAACGACTTATTAGTAAAAGTTATATGTATATATTTTTAGATTATTCTATGACCAACATTGGCTTGCTAAAATAGACTCAAGATTAAGTACTTTTGGCTTTGTTAGATATACAAGACTGCAAAAACTTGGTTTAAAGGTTCTCAAGTCACTATAGCAGTACATAAAATGTCAGTGAATGACTTTTACAATTTAAAAATTATTAAAGGACTTGTTATAATATCTCATTTCCTGAATATTTTGTTCAAGGGTCCTTTTTTATATACATTGAAAATTTTTTTTTTTCTGTCTATTCAAGTTGTCATTTTTCATCAATAGTTTGAGGGCTTTAAATCCTAAGTATAGAAGAATAAATGTTTCTATTTTTTGATGATTTTTATCAATTTATTGGTGTATATGTAACCAGTGGAAGAGTGGCATGAATTTTACTGGAGAGGGTCTGTATAAATTTTAGGGTAGGAGGTCTAATTTTAAGCTAAAATGCTTATTTTGTTAATATAATGCAATTCTTCCTAGCAATTTAATATTATAATATTTTATATATATCTACATATATGATAGGAATAAAGATTTTTAAAAAATAGCAATCCAACACTACAGATTTATAAATATCTATTTTATTTTAAATTTAGCTCTTTGTTGGAAGATTTTCGAATCTTTCATTGATAAAAAAAAAAGGAATTCCATATTTTCTTTCAATTTGGCGGTCTATCATAATATTATTTTACTTTTTCTTTTTTTTCCTTTTTTTATCAAAATTTAAAAAATATAGAGGGTTGATCTTATCTAGTGTTGAACATTTTATTACTTTCAATCCGGAATGACATTGATGCAAAATCACAGATGATGACAACAAGAAATCTTATCTCTGAACAAAGCAAGCTGAGGCAGTTGGAAAGAGTAATGAAAATTTCTCTAGGCTAACTAAAATCAGGCAAATTTTTGCTCTTTTCTGATGATTTTTTTTTTTACCGTTGATGCCACTGTGAATAAGCAGAACAGCCGCTACAACACAACCAAACATCTAGACAATGTCTCAACTTCAATAGGGCATGTCTTCAGAACAAAAAATCCAGTGGCCTGCACAGGTGAAGTCTGCCCTCCCATTTTTGTGGAGAGGAAAGGAGTGGCTCAATGGAGATACTTACATCTAACTTCTGTATAAGAAAGTTTTACCTTGGCCCAGAATAAAGTTTGGAGCCAACTTTGTTTTCAATCAAGACGGTGCTCCGTTTCATTCCGCCACTAAGACCCAGGGCTTGCTGAGAGATAACTTTCCGAACTTTTGGGATCTCAACATGTGGCCTCCCTGATCTCCAGACGCAAACCCCTTGGACTACTGGTCTGAAGAAGAGGGTTTATGCTACTCCTCATAGGAGTGTCTAGTCTCTAGAGACTTCCATCAAGAAGGAGTGAACCAAGCACGTGTTTGACTACATAGTCAAGGTCTACAAGAGATTTAGGCTTCTTTTTGAGACAATTATTATAGTTGAGGTGTCAAATATTTAATCAAAGTTGTGCCAGCCACTATTTTCAGATTATTTTGTAAAATTCATGTCCTCACAAGATCTCTAGTTTAAATTTTACTCTTGAAAAAATAAAATGTATTTATACCTGCTTCAATGCATTTTATCGATTATTTAAACCTGATCCAAATGTTGAAGATAGTGTTGAGTTCAAAATCGCCTAATACAAATGAGGAATCGTAGAAGTGCTCCACCAATGTTTCCGACTAATAGAGCTTGGTTTATATATACATATGAAGGATGTCTAATTTTAGCTTACTACCCAGGTGAACTGTTTTTAGTACGCGTCCTTTAGACCATGACAAAGGCTTCAAATCAGAACAACACTAAAATTTTGAGAGGTTAAAAGAACATTTTAAGAACTTTTAATTATCGTAAAACCAAAATTTTATCATGGATGAGTTGACTGACATGCTCAATGGTCACAACCTCAACCGTTCCACAATAATATTGTGTTGATATTGAGTAAAGCATTACATAATAGATATTCTATTTCAAAACACCAGCCACCATTGTAGGATGTTGATAGGATTTTTTTTTTTATATACAACAGAAGTGTTCATATTTTTCCTTTGCATTATTTGAAGTTTAATGAGAACCTTCATACTTAATAATAGTATTCATTGACTAAGTTTGATATACTAAATTTATCATTATAGCAAGATGTAGATCAATGTTAGAAATAATCAGCATAATTATGAGTATTGAAAACTACTTTTTGATTTTTTTTTAAATTATAATGTTTTCCTCATCTTGAAAGACTTGGAAAGTTCAAATACCAAAACAAATAAAAATTGGTTCTAGAACTACTTCACTTGTTTGGAGTTGTCATAATAAGAACAAGCAACTTTATTTATACCTTATTATTTTATATAAAGCAAAGTTTATCTGTATATATGTATGAATCTTTGAACCAAATGAAGGCATTTTTTATCTAAGACATAACAATGTAGTCGTATTAATAAATATAGTAGTCGTTTAGCATGCCACATCTACGGATTATACAAGATGCAGTGTATATAGTGATCCCTGGTGTATATGATGTACATATTTTTGATCCAAGAAGTAACAATGTAGTCGTATTAACGAAATATTGCAGGCGTGTACAATGTGTATGTAGCACTGTTTCTGTTTGTTTTTGTTATTCTCTTTTATGTAGCTCATAATTCATATGTATTGTCAGTACATGTAAAGATTTGAATAAAATATAAACACTAGTATGTAAAAATGAATTAACTCTTGCAGGGTATTGTATAAAGCATTGAGAGAGCACTGTTTTTGTTAGTGAGCATACTAGAAATTAAAGTACTCGTCAGTCATCATATCTTCTTTTTTTTTTAAATCTCAAACTGATATTATTATACTTCCATTCTTGAGGTGTGAACACAATATGGATTAATATTCTTCACTAAATAATACTGTTGTCACCTTTTTTGTATTTCCCGAACTTTTTTTGGAAAGAAACAGAAAAAAGATCCAAAGCCAATTCTTTCCAAAGAGAGAATTTATATTCAATCATTGTCCACAGTTTCACAAGAGACAATTCGACATCCATTTATCAACGTTCAGAGAACTAACTAGGTGGGAGATGGAACAGAGACATCGACAACTGACGGAAAAAGAATGTATAAATTATTATGTTAGTGAGGTAACACCGTTATAGGAGGTAACTGTTTCCAAGTCTACAAGAGTTCATTCGGAGAATTCGCCCAACCAAAGCGAGAAACACTAATAAGTGAAAATAAAATTAGCAAATAGACAGCTGACATTTATGACTATACATTTTGTTTTTTTCCAATCTAACTTATTCAAAAATAATATCCACAAGGTACTTAAATGATCGATAATAAAAAAGATTTTAATTAATCAAAGTCTTGTGACCTTGTTTTCATTTAAAAAAGAGAAAGACTTATGTAAATAAGCATGGATACATTCACGAAACTATATTAAGACTAGTAATAAATAAAGGAACATTTAGTGGTAGAAAATAAGTATTGGAGCAAATGAATGCTATCACTATAAATTATCTGTAATAATCCAGTTAAAACTTTAATACTTTGTGCTCCAGGCAGTTGCAAAAAACTAAGGAGTCATCTTTCTTTTCTCTTTTCAAAAAAGATTTTTTTTTTTTTTTTACGAATACATTTTCGCCAATTATATAAATTCTAAAAAGGGAAATATACAATATTATATGTAGATGTTTCTACTTCATCATATAAAACGAGTAAGATAAATTTGCACTTATCAAAATTACAATAAAATTACTGGACATCAATTATCATGAGAGCAAAAAGAAGACCACTAGTAGAAGGGAGCGCTCTTTTAGCATTTTTCTCTTTCGCTCTGTCTCACATGGTTTGTAAAAAGGAAAAAAAAAGGAAATGTAAGGAAATACTTTCTTTTGCTTCAGCCGAAAACTTCTGTCAAAAAAAAAAGAAAGCAAAAGGGGAACTAGTTGTAGGGTGCTCTTGTTATATCTTATATATATATATATTCAACTAGATTCTCAAAAAAAGAAGAGGAAAAGGGTCTCCTCATTCCTTCCATCTATGTATGTAAGAAATGAATAAGACAAATGTGAGAGGGACACAATAGTTTTCACATTGTAGATTAGAGGACTGAATGAAAGGGAAACAATTGAATACAACATTGGTAAGAGCTGAGGAGTAGAGCTCTTTTAAGAAGTGCTTCAAACCTCCTACATATATTATTATTCAAACACTTTACCAATAGTTATTAATTTATATCATAAATAAATAAAAAGTGAACTAACTGGTGGATCAATAACCATAGTGTCTATTATTAGCCTAAAGAAAAAATAGCAAATATTGATGATCCAGAAAATATCAAAAGTGCCATCCAGAGGTGGATTGAACTGACTTTTGCCACAGATATTCCGTCTTTTAAAATACATACATTATAATCCTATAATGGATATGCGAATGATGTGGTATATTGAGCCATGACTGGAGCTCATACAAACTGGACTCCTGATCCCGCCGTGGGTCACTTGCTCCACACACTTCGCCGGTTCAGGAGATTGTCGGATGCAGATGAAGAAGAGGAATTCCTTGAGAGTATTCTTCAATGTCGAGAGCTAAATGCTCTCGTAAAGGCTCACAACGTCATACTTTTTTGCAATCAGGAGCAATGTCCAGTCGTTTCCAACGGCTGTCAAATTGCTGGAGATGTGATGGAGGATATTCGTCCCTATGCTCTAATGATTGAAGAATGTCGTGAGCTCTATGGGCTCTTGACTACACCCCATGTCAAAGTAATTCATTTGAATCAAGGAGAAAAAGTCCGAAATTATATTTATTTATATATTTCTTCCAGAATCTACTTCTTTCCCACGATACCATTGCACAGAGAGATTATTTGCCTAAGCTGTGCAACGTTCCTTATGAAGTGGACGAAGATGAAGATACCATCAAAATGGTTCAGCTTATTAAAAGCAACGATCCTTTAGTAAGGCTTCATTCATACCCATGATTTTCGCATCTTAATCATCTACTTATACATAAATATATCTATAATTACAGGGCGATCAAAAAAGCACAGAGCCCATTGTGGTAAGTTTTGATTTTCTATATATGTTTTATCATAACTTGTTTTTTAATGAAAGCTCTAACAGTACATAACTGCATCAATAGGCTACATCACACATGTAGAACATACTACGACTATAGATACGTGACAGTATCTAATGATTTTATAAAATTTATGAGCAGCCATTTCTTTTTTTTTAAAGATGAGTTTTTATATCTCAACTACAATTAATTTGTATCCTTTATTAAGAATTTACAACATTAGAGATATTTTATCGATTAATGGTTTTTTTCTGCATTTTATATTTGATACTTATATTAGTATTAACCTATGCAATAAATGTTTTAAATGTTTTTTGATTTAGTTTAATTTATGTCCTACTAAAATCAGTAGATGCCTTAATAGTACTTTATTTAAAGAATAAGTATTTATCCTGTAGATTTCATTTAGAAATCTACATGTTAATGCAGATTTGTAAATGAAATCTACTTCGTATCTTTAAAAAAAATCGTGTTTTGAGGATATTCATATCTCAAGTTATTACCATAAATGTACAGTCAAACCTGTATTCACTGTTCAGGCAAGAGAAACTGAAAGAGCCGTCCCTTAGGGAAGACGACCTCTTTAACTAGGTTTCTAATTTTCTAAGAATTATAAATTTAAAAACTGGAGATAGCCGCTTAGTACGGAAACACAATTAAAAAGGGTGGTCGTTAGATCAGGAGGACTGTATAGATTATTATCAGAAGTAACCGTCATTGCTCTGAGTTATTAAGCGTCGATGAATAAACAAACTTTGCTAGATTTGCTTTATTAATATAGAAGATGACTCCTTTAGAAATCTGAAGTGCTACTCTACGTTTTTAATAAGTACACTCACACAAAAGGTTTATAGAAATACAAAGTTATACCATAACGCATGTACAACTGATGTTTAACTTCCACCACGCTTTAATATTGAACTCATAGTAGATGAATGGTTCCGTGTTTTGTCAAAATCTGCTTATCTTGCCCAGCAGTTGGTACAATACATCAGATTGAAAATTCTAGCAAGCCCACTGACATGATGGGCTAACCTTGACTCACACCTAATTACTCATCATTTATATGTTCTCTCCTCCAGAATAAAATAATAATAATAGCAGCTTAAAAACATTACCGAGGTTACCCACAACAACAAAACTTGCACGCTAAAAATTGCTTAGAAGATTCAACCCTAAATATATGTATTGCCTTTTGTTTAATATGACGCACTGAACTTTAGCTACACACACTAACGCATCATCTAGAGTAACATTCATTATTCTTTTTAAGTACTTCCACTTTCTTTTCTTTTTTAATAAGACACGCTGAGCTATAGATACAAACTCTTGTTGTTAAAAATGGGTCATCGTCAGACAATCAAACCAACAGACAGACAAACTTTGGTTTGATAATATGGATACACCTAGTATCCAAATAACTAAAAAATTGCCCTCCTTAGTACAATTTCAAACGTTCAAGACTTCTTAGTATAAATTCAAACTCTTTATATCTGTAAACATCATTAAATTATGAATATATTGTGTGTCATACTTTAACTAATAAGTAATTATTAATACATTTTATAAATGTTTCACTATTAAAAAGTAATTTTAATACAATGTACATATTTTTAATATAGATTATTTCGTCACATTGATGTTTTTTTTTTTGCGCGTGACAAACTGGAAACACATTTTATCTCTTTATTAAAAAAACATCATCTAGCAAAATAAAAAATATCCTTTAACTCAAATACATATTTATGTATACCACAACAGTCAAATCTGGTCTAACAGTTACCTGATTTATGTGTGGCATCACAATAACTACCCATATACAGTTCCCGCGTAGGAATTTCATAGCATTAAAATAACTGTATTAAGCGTGTCTCTAAAATCCAAAAACAGCGTTCACGCAAATTTATAGATGAACCTGATTTTCACTTTATTAAATGTACAGAGACTGTTGAGTACAAGACAAAAAAAGAAGTGACCTGTTACAGGCTTATACTGCCAATGTCGGGCACAACAATAAATCCGAAAAAATCTTAATTTTCGTTTGTGGTATAAATGAGATATTTTTGAAAAATATTTTGCTAAAAAAATTATTTGATATATGATTTTTTTTTCTCTTTACTTGAAGCAATACATTAATTTAATCTTTTCTCCAATAGCCTTAGTCTCCCACTTAATATTATGAGGCTATAAAAATCAAATTCTAATCACTAATTACTTCATATGAGATTACCTAAGCCACAATGCAATTTGACCTTCAACCCATTAAAAATATAATTATCATACCTACTTTTTTGGCTCTCCTGTAAGTATCAATTAAAGTCAGATACATTGTTCTGCCTGAAAAGGGTATGAGGTACCCTCTCTTATGAGTTGATAAATATTAAATATGTATCCATACATCGAGGGTTGTATTCAAATTGTAGAAACTCAAAAATTACAAATATTAGTGTTATTGCATATATGTAATCCTAGAAGTCCTAGATTTAATGGCAATACTTAAATACAGATAAATTCATACTGTTGAAATGAGTTTTAGTGATCCATGTTATAGTAAAAATTAGAAAACACCATTATTCATGATGAAATAATGGATTTTCTAACCTTAATCATGAGTAGTAAATATTTGAGTTACGACAGTTTGGCACTCACCCTATGGTCTATGAATGAATTTGTTTCTGCATTTCTGTCCTTCCCTCACTATCTATCTGAGAACAAATTTTATCCCATTACTTGCCCTAACGTTACAACACAGATTTGACTGTGTATGTAAATAAGTGGCTTTCATAAAGAACATGAAACAATTTTTATACAGATTCGACAAGGAGGAAAAATATTTTGTATTTTTCCCTTCATTTTATTTTTGTGAAATATCATTACGAGTACATACACATGTATATAATATTTATTTATTTGAAAATGTACTTTTTTAAAGTCCTGTTTGTGACATGAATTAAATCCCTGATCTCATAAATAATAAAAAGCAACTGCTTTGAAGTCAGCTTTTGAAGACGTTATTTTGTGCATTTGAAATTTTTTTTTTAAATTTTAGGTTAAATGTCTTGACTCTTGATTAGAATTAAAGACGGAAATAAATGGATAAAGTGTTGTGAAAAGAGGGGGGAAGAGAAAATCCTAGGAATGTTATTGAATCTTAAATAACTTAATATTAAGTGACGGAAAAAGTAATTTCATATTTCCTGCCCTTTTTTTCAACTAAGTATATCTTGTTCAATATTGGTCACATCGGATCATACGATAAAGTGTTGTAAAAGTGTGGAAGTATAATACAAACACTTTTGGGACAGTATTGCACTTGACGAGTGAAGTCGTGAATTATCGTGCGTCGAGTATGGAGATCTCAAATGAAGGAATTCGCTAAATTTTGCATTTTTACTCCTGAAAGGGAAAAACACCTCGAAAGTGACTACGAAAATTTGGAATGTATACGAGGCAAATAATATTTTAGTTCTTGTTGCACAACAGTGGTTCAAACCATTTTTTTCAATCATTTTTATCCTCTACTGTGAACAACTCGACCGTTTGAAGCTGGTGATCGAACAGAAGCGGCCAGCTTCGGTGAATAGGAGACAACAAGAAATCATCAAGACATCGCCCAGCCGCACACATCATTGATCACGCGCCTGAAGCTCCGGGACCTCGGATGGGAAGTTGTTATGCATCTAACCTTCAGTACACGTACCTGGTGTATGTCCGAGTTTTTACCAATAGAGACAAGGGCCTCTACATATAGGGCATTACGAAGTTGAATTCTCTATGGCAACCAGTTATCAAACAGGTCAACGCATACTTGCCTTAAATCAGATGATTGCATGTAACACTTCTTATAAAACATTGAAATTAAGCGAAAAATACAAAATGACTTTGTTCCCAACCTTGTGATTTCTATAACGTGCAGACTCTTTAAAGATGTGTTTTAGCAGTCTACTTTTATGGTTACTGTATTTATGTATTTTTATTAAATTATATTTTGGATTCGAGTCAAAACGATCAAAGAGTTTTTAATTTATGTTTCGTGTTGAGTTTGTGTTTGTATACCAATATTTGAGTTCCAGTTTTTTGGGTTCTCTCTTTTAATACATTAACGATAGTAAAAATTTTGAGGAATACTTGAATTTTTGATTATTTGAGTTCAAATACAGTCAAATTGTCGGTTTTATAAACGCTGTATTGTTTAAGATTCTAGTAATACTCGAATCTAATTAAATGATAAATGAATTTAAATTACTGTCACTAAACTAAAATTATAATCTTTTCTTAGGGGGCTACAATCAAAGCGGAAGAAGCAACTGGCAGAATACTTATTGCCCGCGTCATGCATGGTGGAGCAGCTGATCGATCAGGGCTAATATCAGTTGGAGATGAAATTATTGAAGTAAACGGTATCAATGTGGAGGGGAAATCTCCAAATGACGTACTCAGAATCTTGGTATATATATATTTTTTTTTTTTAAGAATTATTATTTACTACATATTTTTAATTTGTATGAATTAGCAAATGGCTCAAAACACAATAACGTTCAAGTTAATACCCAATGAAAATCGGCAAATGTGCCGTGAATCTCGAATTCGTTTAAGGGCTCTTTTTGACTATGATCCTAGTGATGACAAGTATATTCCTTGTAAAGAGGCAGGTCTTCCTTTTGTCAAAGGAGAAATAATTCATATAGTGAGTCAAGATGATCCATACTGGTGGCAAGCAAGGAAAGAACAAGATCGGAATATGAGAGCAGGTCTTATTCCCAGTCGTGCACTTCAAGAAAGACGAATCGTGCAAGAAAGAAACGAAATTTCAAAAGAAGATCAAGGTAGGTTTTTATTAGCAGTTGCAGAATCCTAAAACACTATTACATCAATCACGCTCCTGTGTCTTCCTTTTACCTCATTGTCCATCACTCCACCTTTACTCCAGGTGTTCCTGCTTCCCTCATTTGTGGTGGTTTATTCTCCAACTCTTCATCCAATAATTATAATACAATGCCTGATCCCTCTAGTTATACCCTATGCACTGGCAATGAGCTTTCTATGAACGGAAAAATTAAAAAAGTAATTTATGATTTAACAGAAAATGAGGAATTTGATAAGGATGAAATTGCTACATATGAAGAAGTTGCGAGACTATTTCCTAGACCTGGATCATATAGGCCTATTGTATTAATTGGACCACCGGGAGTGGGTCGAAATGAACTTAAAAGAAGAATCATTGCTTTAGATCCAGATAGACATAAAGCAACAGTTCCACGTACGTACTTAGTCTTGGAATTATTGGGTCAAACGTTATTAATTAATCATCTCTATTTTACAAATTTTGAGAGGTTAAGAGTCAACTTTTTACAGTTTTTCTTTGAACAATGTTGTACAAGATATAGTTAGCTGTCGATTACTAATAAAAACATTGTCCTAGTTGCCACCATTAGCACACAGTACGAGAAGAGAATTGATATAGCAGCACTCCTCCGCACGTAATTGTCCCAGAAGACCATCAGGGAGCAGACTGGGGTCTCGACGAAAATGATTTACAATGCCTTCCATGCATGTAGTGTGTACTTCTTGTACTGTGTGCTCATGTTAGCGACAACTACAATGTTTTTCTTTGCCATTGAAAGCTAATTATATATTCTACAAAAATGATTGTAGGAAAATTGTAAAAAAAAACCTCTTAATTTCTTAAAATTTACATAATAGAGATGAGTAAACAATGACGGTTGGCCCTGTAGTTTTAATTTCCATATCCTCATTTCATCTCCTTCTTTTTATTCAGATACTTCCAGGCCAAAAAAACCGGGTGAAGTGCATGGCACGGACTACTATTTTACAACAAGAGATCAAATGCAAGTTGATATTAATTTAGGCAAGTTCATAGAACATGGAGAGTATCGTGGAAATTTGTATGGTACTTCAACTGATGGGATACGAGATCTTATTCATGCTGGAATCCAACCTATCATTTGCCCCCATTATCAGGTAAAGACATTCCTTCAGTTTTTATATAAGAGCCGTTATTATACTTCTTTACATATATAGGCTTTAAAGATGTTGAGAACTGCGGAATTAAAGCCCTTCATTATATATATTGAAGCCCCTCCTTTTGAAAGATTGAAAGAAACAAGGCATCAAGCATACGCACGCTCCACTTTTGATGAAACTAGTTCTAGGGCCTTTACGGTAAATATGTTTACGTATTAGTTAATTAAAATATATGTATGAAACGTTGTCTACGGGACTGAGATTATTGAGACATTCTTTGTTGTAATCAATGGCAGAGTGGCGCAATTTTCACAAGAGAGGCCAGGCGTAAGTTTTAGTGCCCAACAATTTACAAAAGTAGTTAAGTAGTGCTTAATTTCTTTGATAATTTCACCTATTTATTTAAAAAATCGAGTGTTTTTTTTTCAAATGACCTTTGTAAATAATTTTCCCCCCTAATATGACATCCCTCAAACTTTTCTCGTAGTACCCCGAGCCCCCCTACCACTCGGCCGAAATTATAAAAAAAAGATTTTCTCATATTACATATTTCCCTAGGATGAGGAATTCGTCACCATGATTCGTTTAGGACAAAAAGTAGAATCGCATTATGGACACTGGATTGATTTGACTATAGTGAATGAAGATCTGAATGAGGCATTTGAGCAATTAGTCAAGGCAATTCGGAGATTAGATCAAGATGCACATTGGGTTCCTGTGTCTTGGGTGCAATGAGTTATTAAGTATATCATTTGGACATGGATGTTATCTACCGCATATCAATCGCTACTTGGCATAATTACAGCAACTAAAACTAACATCTATTTAATTAATTCAGAGTTCCCTTTCAAAGAAAAAATAATGTGATTTGCAAAAAGGTTTTTTTTTTTTTTAATTTCAGTTCAAGCTAAAATATTTATATTTACTAACATATGCGCTTTATTATGTGTTCATGACATTTTCCTTCTCCAATTCAAGAACATAGGTACTATACAATGTTGATGATAAAAAACATGTAATTTTCAAAGCTTCTCAAGAAAGTAAACCCCTCCCCCCCATTTTCTGAAAGGATCACCTATACATAGAGGAATAATTTGTCAATAATAGCTCATTAATGCATTAATTACTACAGAAACAAAAATCGGCTTTTTACCCAAAGAAAAAGAAGAAACATATTCAATATTATGCCACACACTACTACAGAGTAATTAAATATTATATCCTTTTTAGAGAATAAAAATTTTAAGGTTCATTGTTGTATTTTTTATTGATAATAATATTTCATATTCTTATGAGTTAATTAATTATTTCAATTTTATATACTATTTTAACATACTATATATATAATTATTATGAATACATTTAAAAAAATCAATTCTTTCCAATATTTTGTTGTTTCTTAAAAATATTTTTTCTATCATTATTTTTGTATGATTTTATCCCTATAAACATACAAGATATACATATGTACATAGTCATATTATACATATAATATATCATTGTCTTCAACTTAGAAATGAATACAATCGTATAGATGCTCTCATTTATTTATTAATTAATTATTATTGACTACTAATGCTTGTTCCAGATCTTGACGCTTAATTAATTTTTAACTAAAAAACTTTGCTTCATTTCAAAATAATATAGTAAGGAGGTTTCCTGTTTGCTTTCAAGCCTGCTATATAATTACTCTCAGATTATTATTTTTTAAGCATCATAATGTATTAAAAAGACCCCCGTCAATCATTTAAGCTTCACGCATGTGATTAAACTTAATTTCTATTATAGGGATGAGTTGGAAAAAAAATCAAATAAAAGAGTCAGATCTGTATTATTTCATTATCTTGTTGTGAATTGTTCTTATTCTTTCCGACTAGATCACTCATATATTCAATATCAGGGCCGTCCGCAGGGGGTAGGTTGGAGGGGATGTAGCTCCCCCTCCCAAATTAAGGAATTGTTGCTTTTTACTTGAATTTTTTTTTCAAAAAAATTAAATTTTTGTCGATAGCTACGGATTATTGAATTTTTTTTTATTTTCAAAAATTTAATAATTGAAATTTTTTCCCCAAAAATTAATTTTAGAAATTAATTTGAAAAAAAAAATTAAATTTTCTGTGTGTAATTTTTGGAAACTTTTTCCCCAAAAATTTAATTTTTGAATTTTTGTGAATGGCTATGGAATTTTCAATTTTTTTTTCGAAAAAATTCCAAAAACCCCTCCCAAAATATAATCTTGTGGACGCCTCTGAATATTCAACCTATATTCAAAGAAAGGCACTCCAAATTCTAGGAGGGACTGTGACCAGGAATTTTCATTGCAGTTAACTAAGTTCATATACCATTCTTATATATTTATTCATGAAATTTTTAATGAACTGAAAAGTAATTGCTTAGTGCAGGCAAACTTTTAAAGCAAGTTTCGTAATTTGGAACCATTCAAAAGTTGAAAATAGAGGACAAAAGATACAATTTACGTCTTGACGGTAAAGGGTAGCCATTAATTCTCAGGTATAGAAGGAGGGAAGGACTCCTTCACCGAAGGACATAAATGTTAGGAAAACATTCATATATTATGTACAAGCATACACATATAATTAAACTCATCAAGAGAGGATCTATAAAGGTGGCTTCAATAAAGTCCTTGTACTCATTCAGTACACATAATTTCTCCTTTTTTTGTTGTTATTATTGCACTTCACATTGAAATTTATTTATTTTTGAAAATAAAAAAGTTACTACATTAGGAAAATAATAATAAAAAAAAGGAAGAAGAAATGTATGCTAAATTCTGCGTAGGCACTTCAGTGAAACCACCTTTAGATCTATAGCTAGTGACTCCTCCCAAGGTTAATAGAAATACAAGGTTATACCATAACGCGTGCACGACTGATGTTCGACTTCCATCACGCTTTTAATATTGACGTCATAGTAGGTGAGTGGTTGCATGTTTTGTCAAAATCTGTTTTTCTTGCCCAGTAGTCTGTACGATACATTAAATTGAAAGTTCTAGTAATAGTGACGTCATAGACAATGACTGGTTGTGTATTTTGTCAAAATCTGCTTGTCTTGTCCAGCAGTCGGTACAATACATCATATTGAAAATTCCAGCAAGCCCGATTGCATGATGGTCTAACCTTGTATTTCTATTAACCTTGACTCCTCCTTTGTTTTGTACTCAACCGTTCAAGGAAAGAACTTCATTTTGAAGCCTTTGGTCTATGCAAGGTAATTAGAAATACAAAGTATGTCAATTACGCATATTTGGACTGATGTGTGTCTTCCACCATGCGTTTTCCTTTATCAATGGAGCGTGACGCTATAGTCGATATACTATTAAATTCATTGATTGAATTCACGGATACTTATGAAGTGATTGATCTTAATAATTAAGGCTAAAATGTTTGTCAGTTTTTTAAACTAAATATTCCTTAAAAATAAAATATTATACAGGGAAATTATCTATATTTGAAAGTCTAAAAAATTTATAAATTACTTCAAAACTTGCAATAAACATAAATTGGAGTAGGATTAAAAGTTGATATTTAATTGAGTCATCTTCTTTTTTCCTAGCTAATTTATATTTTATACAGCTCTTATTCAATTTATTAATATATTTTTGTCGAATAAATGTTCTAATACTTATAAATTTTTGATAACTTCATGAGGTTCATTAGGGTATTTAATATGAATAATTTTTATGAGTCTATCCATAACAAAGGGTTTAGTTTCTACATAGTTGCCATGGAATTTATTAAATTCATCTTCTATTTTCTTTGAAAAGTTTATAAATTATTTAGATGGTTAAATTAATCCCCCCATCCCCTAGAGTTTTTAGACATGGACTAGGAGGAACAATAAGATATGAGATATGGATTCCTAATGTTGGGAATTTGGGGAGGAGATTTTTGGCCGCATACCCTACAACGTATATAAATCCCTCTTCCTGGTAGATGATTTTGTTAGGATTGGAATACTTGCAAAATCTCCTACATTGTAGTTTTCACTTTTATCTTCACTACCAGATTCTGGGTCCTTGTATTCTTCTTGTTCTAAAAAAAATGTAAAAATCAAAATCTTCAATGTCTTTGAAAGTGTCCTCTGTTATAGATTCATGATTTTCTCTTAAATATTTTTCATCGAATATACCCTCTGTGACTTGTTGAATCATGGAATGAGACTTATCGTCATTTGGAAAATTAACTGGAGCATTTTCAACAATAATTTTTTCAGAGCCACTGATTACAATAATACGTAATTGATCTATTGATTCAATAACATTAGGATGAGAGTTAGTTCGTCGAAGATATCTAATTTTGGAAAAAAAGGTTTTCAAGGCAATCTTGATTTAGGCGAGATGTCAATACATAGGGAAGCTGAAAATCATTTTTTAAATCTTCATACGACGCCATCATAGACTTTGTTGAAATAAGTATACCTTTCTGGTAAGGCTTTAAGATAGATGACTTGGATTGGATAATTTGACTATTTTGATTTCTTTAAATTTGTTTCATTTTTCCTACCACATTTATCATTGAAAGAAGAATTCTCCTTTGCTCCTCCAAATTTACCTCATAACCATAACCAAAACTTTTATTTATTATAGGTTCACAACTGCTCGTGACTTCAAACCATTTATCTACAAGTTCGATGAAATCAGCAAATTTTTGTTTAGATTGATCTTCCTCATTTAAAAGTCAAAAGGCACTAGCTTCTGTATGAATAAACAATTCAGTGACTGGCCGAACCCGTAGTCTGGCATTTCCACCTACAGGTAAATGATCAAAACTTAATTTATGACATATTCGAAGCTCCTCAATATCCTTATCTAATATTTTTCTAATTGTATCGATTAAAATTAGAGTTCCATCCTCTAATTGAAAGCCCTGATCAATGAAATGATTTCTTAGTAACTTCAGTAAGTGAGGGACATCTACACTCATATATACGTTCATCTTTGTTGAATGGATTGGAAAAGTATGTTTTATCAGTAGAAAATCCTAATTCTGTCCAAAGGGAGACATTTTTAGGTCCCATATCAGAAACCATTTCAATAATACGAATTCCATTATTTTCCAATTCTAAAATAACATTGAAAAGTAGCTCCTTTGTTACGAGACAATCATAGTCGAAGAAAATGGGTTGCTTCCTAGGACTTATCAATCCACAAATTAATATAACCTGAATTCGAGACATATAATAAGAATAGTAGTATTTATCTGCGAAAAATAAAATATTATATAGAAATAGTATCGATATAAATTTTTATGATTTCTGGAAAAATCCTTGTATTTTTTTGAATGATTAGACGATTAAATTTATGACTAATTAGAGAAAAATACCTTTTATTTTTTAAATGGTCGTAATACCAGCAAATATATTGTACTACTTGACTATAATTTTTATTGATTAATTGTTACTGAACATCATTGAAGCAAATGTTTAAAAAAACAAAAACTAGTACATATTTATATATTGTAATTTAAAGTTATGTCATGGATTACTTTAGTAATTCAAGGTTAAGTATACATAACAGAAAAAATGCAAAAATACCCACAAACTTAACTCAATTTGTGTTCCGATATGAAAAGTTCCACATACATTCGGCCACGATATGAAGTAATTTTTTATGTAAACATACAAAAATAATGCTCAGATCCACGACTTTATTAGCCTTTTTTAACTAAGGCCTTCAATATTATACATAGATCTAACTAATTGGAATATCAAACATATAAATACAAAGGGGTATACCAAATAAATCATTATAAATTTAAAAGCAACAAAATGTTTCTGCGCGTTTTTCAATATATTCGATGAAATGATAACTGTTTTGTTGGTTATGTAAATGTTTAGGAGTTGATGATTGAATCACACAGATTAACAATGAATCCCTGGAGTTATAAAGTGGAACTTCTTATTCGTTGACATCATCATGGATTGATAAGCTGGACGGAGCTTGAAGCATGATCACATATTAATGTATAAATTCACACAAATGTCAACCGGATAAATCCAAGTTTTATTGCGGGACTCCATCGCCAGTCACTATATAAATAGAGGTATACTAAGGTTAATAGAAATACAAAGTTATACCATAACGAGTGTACGACTGATGTTTGAATTCCACCATGCTTTTAATATTGACGTCATAGTAAATGAGTGCTTGCATGTTCTGTCAAAATCTGTTTTTCTTGCCCAGCAGTCGCGTTAGTACGATACATTAAATTGAACATTCTGGCAACAGTGACGTCATAGGCTGTATTCGATACAATAGATCAGATTGAAAATTCTAGCAAGCCTGATTACATGATGGGCTAACCTTGTATTTCTATTAACCTTGAGGTATACTAGGAAAACTTATGCATTTAATATAATAGTAATTTATTACTAATTAGTATTAAAATGATGACTAAACAATATTATATTATGCACTCTTCACATCGACTCTGACCTCAGAAAAATAATCCTTCTATTTAGGTTGAAGAGCGGTAGGTACAGACTACAGTACACCAGTTTAAAAGGAGGGCTGGCCCGATGTATGTTATTGGCATACCTTGTACTTCTAGTTACCTTAGGTCTATATAAGTTTAAAAAAGTAATCGTTGAAGCAGGTTCATCAATGCAGGGTAGTTTCATTATATTTAAACAAATTTTCAAACAATTTCATACCCACTTTACTTTTGCATAGAGTATCATTAAATATGATCACCTAAAAAAAAAAAATTTAAATTGGCCAAATGGTTAGCAAGATATGGCCCTTTTTAAAATCTTAATCACTGGGTAGTGCTCACATATTGAAAAACTTTAATAACTGATTTTAGAGGTAATAGTTATAATAAAAGTATACTTTTGGTAACAAATTATATATTTTTCGGAGTGAGGAGCTTGAATTTGATGTTATAATCATTGTAAAATTAAGGAGAAGAATTGATTTTCAATGTTTTTATGTTTCAAGGGTCATATCTTTGGGACCCAATTTGAGGATTAAGAATTGCACGAAATTTTGCAGAGATAATATTTTTGATTTTTTCAAGAGTTCCATATTCCACTAAAAATGTATTTATGTTAGTTAATTCCTTCAACTTTAATTCAACCAAGCAAATTTAATGTTAATTTAATATAAAAAAATTGAAAATCATTCCATTTCCTTAGTTTTATACTAATTATACCATCAAATTCAAGCTCGTCACCCCGAAAAACATATAATTTGATACCAAAATCATACTTTTACCATAAATATGACCTCTAAAATCAAATATTAAAGTTTTTCAATATGTGAGGGCCACATAGTGGTAAAGTTTTTAATAAGGTTCATATCTCGCTAACTGGTTGGCTGATTTCAAAATTATTATTTTGGAAGTGTAAATTTAACCACATATATGCCATTTAAAAATATTTTTTTTACATAATTCAACCATAAGTATATTGCATTTGCTGAAATATAATGGAAATACCCCTCAAGGTTAATAGCCATCATGTAATCGGGCTTGCTAGAATTTTTAATTTGATACGTCATACCGACTGCTGGCAAGACAGACAGATATGACGTCATCTGGTATAACAGCGGTACTCTAACACTCACAGTCAAGGAAGGCGATATATAGCTACTCTTGGTAACCGTTATACTCTTTGACGTCACCGTGACTGCTGGCGGGGGATTGATTTATACAATTTTTTATTTATGAAATTCCTGCACGGGAACTAGATAGGGGTTCTTATTGTAGTGACACACTTAAAATCTGGTGACTGTTAGATCAGGTTTGACTGCATATCTCAAACCCAAAATCTGAAATTATTATTTTGTTGAGAAGACAAAATTATGTTATTATCACCCCCTCAGTAGTCACAAATGTAGGGGCCACATTTAATGATTAATCATTGTTAAGCATAATAGTTGAGGATGTAGTCAACATTCTGCAGTTGTTTTAGTATAATTATGTTTATATATATATCTATACTTAAATTGAAGGGAGGGGTACTATCATCGTTTTAGAGGGAGACAACTCCCTTATGCCCCCATCATAGTTATGAGGCTGAGTACTGCAAGAGTGTTTAGTGGCGTAAGAGAGTGGCATTAAGGAGTACAATATGACATAATCCCAAAATAATAAGACTATAAGTCCATGGAATTCCATGATAGAAGGCATCGAACTATCAAGCGTAAAAATTACATTTTTTTAGAAGGAGGGAGAGAGGCCCCGGTAATTTTGCATAGTCTTTACATTTTTAGTTACACAATAATCCCAAACACTTTAGTTAATTAGTTCCCGGATATAAAAGACTATTTGAGAATGTGAATGCTACAAATTACGTTTAATTACTTTCTAATGTCATAATTGGATTTTCTTTACTACTTAAATAGGACCTTGTTCATTGAAAACCCGTACTATCACAAACACCGGACGACTATATTTTGATTTCCAAAAAAAGACGCGTGGTCAAATCAGTAGTAGCTTAGGTCGCGCGTGTTCATATTTTGAATATTAAAAAAATTAAAGAATATATTTATATTCTACAATTTTTTGATCTAGTTATTACTTTATTTTTTTAATTTGATTTGAATTTGAATTCAAATCTACCAACTCCACAGAAAAACAGGATATATTAAAAAGATCTACGAAAGACAGGATACAATATAAAAATAGAACATTTGAGGGGGGAAAGAGGACAATTGGTCACACTAGACTAAACAAAGTATTGCTCTGTTCACAAATGTAATGTCAATTTGTGAGCACAGCAATACCCTATACCACGATATACTACATTTGAAATACGTACTGCACGAAAGAGGAGAGATTAATGGAAAAATTAATTCCTTTAAATAGCTTCTATGTTCATTTCAAAAGTATCCGTGATAAACTGAAACATTTTTTCTAGATCCTCAATTTTTTAAGTATAAAACCCCTCCTCAGATAGTCCTTCATAAAGAAAAATGAAAGCGAATTATAGTGTATTTAGTAAAATTGTAAGCATTTTATAAGATATTTATGTGCATAGTCCATGCATATTATGACAAATCGACTAAAACATAACTTTTTTGAGTTGCTTCAATGGGTAATTTTATCTTTATATAAGGAAAAGAAAAATATATTATGTTCTTTCCATTTAACTTCATTCTGT
Source organism: Lepeophtheirus salmonis (assembly GCF_016086655.4). Lineage (NCBI taxonomy): Eukaryota > Metazoa > Arthropoda > Copepoda > Siphonostomatoida > Caligidae > Lepeophtheirus > Lepeophtheirus salmonis. Next base: position 63,118,305 of record NC_052135.2, read on the forward strand.
TATATTTGCATACATACATATAATATAATGAAAGGATATTTGAGTACCACGAGACTTTAGATTCATAAACATCAATATATTTGAAGGGCTTTATATATGTAAAGGTATATAGGATTTACTCTAAGAAAGCATACTTGTTTAGATGTACATATTTGCATGACGAGAGAGAAAAAAAGTGGAATCAACTCCAAGAAACAATTGGAAAAAATATAATTTGTATTATATTGTAAAGGTGGAAGATCACACTGTTTTAAACCAACCTATCCAACTCAGTAATAAGTAATTTTAGTGAGATTGATATTACGATGTAATAATGATTAATGTAATATGTTGTGTACAAGTGGGGACGAAAAAAAAAGAGATGCCTGATTTTAACTGAAGGATTTACAATACTTGGGATAATACAATAATTGAATATTCATATGGGTGATCGATATGATTAGATTTTTGATTATTTTAATAAAAATGACAAAAAGAATAAGTATTGTGGAGAACATTATTTAGCACAAATACCCTGCGTTATATTACTTATAAATACATATTAAGCGTGTAATTTAAATAGTTCAAAATGAAATGATAGTATCAATGTATAGTAGGTATTTGACACTTGATGAAATTAAATATTACATTTTAAGACAAACAAATTGTACTATCTACTTATACAAGTTGCAACTTGTACAGACATCGCATCTTGAACACAACATAAGTATATGTATATCAATGAGTAAGCCCTTTAGAGTACTTATAGCTTTATAAGTTATAATTATAACATATAAAAAGAAGAGCATCGACCTTGAAATGAGGACCACTACTACGGGCGTGTGTTGATCGCTGCTTTGATGGAAAATACAAAAGAAGCTGATTTGAAATTGTCTGTAAAAATAAGGAAAGAGCCCTTTTAGTTATGCCCCATATTACGATAGAGGTCGCTGGTGATGGAAGGGATCAATAGTATGTAGTAAGAAGAAGAATGATTATTTGAAATAGAAGAAGAAAAAGGAGCGAAGTGAGTGAGTGTTTTTGTATGTACAGAAAGAAGAGAAGGAGCAATACTAAGTAATTACAAAGCAGAGCTGCGCGCGCTGAGCTGAGCTGAAGGGATCGTAGAAGGAGAGAAGAGAAGAGAAGTGAGTGCAGAGTGAGTGAGTGAAGAGACACCACAACTTTCAACTACGTAGCCCAGAGGATAGAGAAGAACTGGGATTGATTGGAGAGGACTTGTGATGCTTGTTTCTTAGTTGGATGGACAAGTCCTAGACGAAGAAGTGGTGGAGATTGAGGGTAGTAGGGTGGACTGTCGAGGAGGTCCTTGCTGACGAAGATGCCTGTGTGTAAAGCGGAAGCGCACCGTGCTCTGGAACTCCTTGAAGACTATTACTCCCGCTTGGACGAGACAAAGGAAAAGGAGTTGAAGGCGGCCATCGAGCGGGTGATCAAGATCTTCAAGTCGCGTCTGTTCCAGGCCCTGCTGGACATTCAGGAGTTTTATGAGCTGACGCTCATGGATGAGGACAAGTCCAACTCTCTGAAAGCCTCTGAAGCCTTAGACATGGCGCAGCGGTGGGAAGTGCGGAAAGGGCCCTTTGGATATGAGGACAAGACTTGTGAAGTGGGTGGCTCGAGTGTGGATCCTCAGCACCATGTCCTCATGAAGGAAGTCTTTGCCAAAAAGAACCTTTTGGAGTCCATGTTCGAGTATGAAGAGATTTGTTTGGACAGAGGCACCTCTGGCTTGGGCTTCAGCATCGCTGGAGGCATCGACAACCCTCACGTGCGAAATGATACGTCAATTTTTATTACGAAACTAATTCCAGGAGGAGCTGCTGCGGTGGATAAGCGCCTTCATGTGAACGATATAATTCTGAAAGTGAACGATGTGAATGTGGTGAATGTGTCTCACAGTGTGGCTGTTGAAGCCCTCAAGCGAGCTGGAAATCGCGTTATTTTACAAGTGAAACGCCAGCGTCCCGAGGCTGAGCGTCTACATAATGGAGGGGATCATCTGGAAGTCGAGCTCTTTAAGGGAAATAAAGGGCTAGGGTTCACAATTGCCGGAGGAATCGGGAATCAACATATCCCTGGCGATAATGGTATTTACGTTACCAAAATTATGGAAGGAGGAGCGGCTCATTATGATAGCCGGATCTCAGTAGGGGATAGACTAGTTGCAGTTAAAAATCTTCCGGACGGAGATTTTTATTTAGAAAATTGTACCCATGAAGAAGCAGTAACAGCACTTAAAAAGTGTAGAGACAAAGTATCTTTGATTGTAGCAAAAACAGATACTCCCTATCCATCGTCTCCCACTCTAGGAGAAATGAACCCTCTACCCACACCCTTCATTGGTGTTGGAAGGAATGAAGAGGAAGAAGCCATTTTACCTCAAGTAACTCCTCGTAATGTTACTTTAATGAAGGGCCCTGCTGGGTTAGGCTTTAATATTGTTGGAGGAGAAGACGGGGAAGGGATTTTTGTCTCCTTTATTTTATCTGGGGGCTCCGCTGATGTAAGCCGTGCTGTGCGAAGAGGTGATAAAATTATTTCCGTCAATGGAGTCGATTTGTCTAATGCTACTCACGAAGAGGCTGCTGTAGCCTTAAAAAATGCTGGGAATACTGTGCATTTGACACTTTGCTATCGTCCAGATGAATATGAAAAATTTGAAGCCAAGATACATTCCCTTAAAAATCACATTATGTCTGGTAGTATGTTAAGAATGTCTGAAAAACGTAGTTTATTTGTTAGATCCCTATTTGACTATGACCCTGGAGCTGATGAAGGTGTTCCAGGAAAAGGTCTTCACTTTAGTTTTGGAGATATACTTTACGTAACAAACGCCTCAGACGAGGATTGGTGGCAAGCTAAACGAATAGATGCTAATGGTAAAGAACTTGAATTAGGTATAATTCCTAGCAAATCTCGATGGGAGAAGAAAATGAAATCACGGGATAGGAATGTGCATTGGAGTTCTAAATCTAAAGTGAACTCCAAAAGGCCATCGATCAACAAAAGATTGCCATTTATGAAAAGTAGAGAAGAAGATAGCGATGGCGGTGGAGATAGTGGAAGTTTGGCAAGTACAACGGATAATAAGGATCCTGAAGAGCCTCAAGTTACCTCCTATGAACTGGTTCAACAAATAGAGATTGAATATACAAGACCTGTTATTGTTCTTGGTCCGTTGAAGGACCGTATAAATGACGATTTAATTTCTGAGTATCCTGATCAGTTTGGTTCATGTGTTCCTCACACTACCCGCCCTAAAAGGGACTTTGAAATGGATGGTCGGGATTATCACTTTGTTCATTCTCGAGAGTCCATGGAAGCTGATATTCAGAATCATAAATTTATCGAGGCGGGGCAGTACAATGATAATTTGTACGGAACCTCTGTCGCTTCTGTCAAAGAAGTCGCTGAGAAACGGAAACATTGTATCCTGGACGTGAGTGGAAATGCCATCAAGCGTCTACAAGCAGCTCGTCTATATCCCATTGCCATATTTGTCAAACCCAAGGATCCCGCCTTCATAATGAATGTCAATAGGATATCTGAAGAACAGGCAGACAAGAGTTTCAATAGAGCTTCCCGCTTAGAAAACGATTTCTTAGAATATTTCACATCCATAGTTCAAGGTAATAGTTACGAAGAGATCTATGAAAAAGTTAAAGTTGTTATTCAAACACATTCCAAAAATTGCATATGGGTTCCGGCTAATGAAATGTTCTAATAATAATGTTTCCTCCTCTTTTTATTTATTATCATCACTTTTTCCAATTTTTTTTTTTTTTTCGTGTATTGTTTCCGAGTACATGGTTGAATTTTCTTTCCCTTTTTTTCTGATGACGATGATGACATAAGTCTTTTACTGTAATATTTACTTTAAAAAATCTTGTTATTTCTCAACGAAGTTTAAGTGTCAAATACATTGTTATATTGAATCTCAATAATAATAACATTAATATTAATAATAAAGATATAAACAACTATTTAGGATTACGCTTGTTGTTAATTAATCTAATTATATTAATATTCCTTTTCCTGGTTGATCCTTGATATTTAGTGCTCAACAAAGTACATAGGAAAGTATGTACAATTAAGTATATAGTTATTGCTTCAGTGACATCTATGGGGCGCGGAGTGAGCGAGTTTAAGGCGAGCAAGGTGTCTATTTTTATCCTCTCCTTAAGATATAGACTTTCTCTATTATGGAGGTACTGTAGTAGTAGTAGTAGTAGTTGTATTTCAAACTTGTTACCTATCATGGGTCAAAAAGGAAGCAAGGATCGCCTGAGTAAACAGGACCTCGATTTCTTAAAGACAAGTACTCGATACGACGAAAACACCATCAAAGAGTGGTATAAGGGATTTAAATGTGATTGTCCTGATGGAAAGCTCACTCCTGACTCCTTTATGCAAATATACAGCAAGTGCTTTCCAAGTGGGAACGCCAACGAGTTTTGCGATCATGTTTTTCGAACCTTTGATACCGACAAAAATGGATTCATCGACTTTAAGGAATTCCTTTTAGCCATTGACGTCACATCCTCTGGGTGTCCTGAAGAAAAACTCAATTGGGCGTTCAGGTATGGAGATTTTCCCCATAATTACTTACCTTCTCTTACTCGTTGTAAACATTGTATTCCTGTTTGACTTGCTGTTTCATTAGCATGTATGATGTGGACGGGAACGGTCATATTGATCTCGCAGAAATGACTAAGATAGTTAAATCCATTTACAACATGATGGGTCCTAATCAAGTTAACATGGATAACTTTGAAACCCCTGAGGCGAGAGCCGAAGGAATCTTCAAGAGAATGGATGTTAATGCAGATGGAAGAGTCACTAGACAAGAGTTTGTTCGATGTTGTCTAGAAGACCAAAAATTGATTGAGCTTCTTACTCCTCGCGCCTCTTAAATATTTAATATACCTACAAAACATAGCCATTCGATAACAAACCTACCATTATTATGATTATTACAACATATGTTTGTAATACTTTGATATATAATATTTATGTATATTCACACAATTCGCTTAAAAAACAACCAAACAATTCAAGCAACCTTCTACTCAAAAAATAATGTACAGTTATTGTTGTATGTAATAAAAATCTTTTCCTATAATATATTATGTCATTTCTAGGAAATAAAATAAGTCTGTGATTCTTTATTCGATGAATGCTATTTCATTATTAATGTATAATCTACTTATTTACACATACATAGGACATGACTCTAGGTTAGGTATGTGCAATGTTTTCATTATTTAATGGCAAAGGAAAAAAAACTAACAAGTAAACTGAGAAAGACTTGGCCCTTTTATAAAAAAAAATTAAGTGTGTATGTATATAGTTTGCACATAAACACAACAAACTTTCCCAATAATAATAGTAATACATTAGCCTTTTTCATAGCCGTATATATAAGTTATATCATACACTATATACATCCATTATGTTTAGTTAATATAGTTACTACTACTTTCTCGAACGCGTGACAGAAGAATTTGTTTTTATGCGTTCTCGAATTGTATCTCATTTTTCAATCTGTCCAATTATTATGTCCGTATTATATGCCTACGTTTTGCTTGCTTACTTATAAATAAATATTAGGTAGCTCTCTTCTAACCAACTATGTAGTAGGCACATGATGGTATAAATATTAGGGCTCCCTTTTATTGGATAAACTCCCTCATTACTTAAGAAGGAGTATGCAAACAGTAAAAATCATATCCCCCTCGCTTCATTGTCCCTGTTTCTCCTGTTGGTTTTAATGCATATTTATATATGTATACACTCTTCTTTTCGCACCTCGCAAAAACCATTTTGTAAATATATATGTACACACACGCATTTTGTAGACTAGGAAGAAGCGTTGGAATTTTTGGAGAAAGGCTAACGAAGGATTTTCTCTACTTCCCTCCTTTTAATAAATAGTTTGAACCAAAAAAAAAAAAAAGATATTACTTTAAATTTTTCCATTTTATACAATCGACGTTCAATTGAATATAATCATTTCATGCATACACATATGCCTTTCTAAATACATATGAATTTCGACATAATATTTACATACGATACATATTTCTATATCATTTACTAACATTTCCTTCTAATACTTTTTTTTACTCTACATATGTAAAAAATGTTTCACTTGGTAAATTTTATTTATATTTATGTTATAAATGGATGGATTTAGTCATGAGTTCATAATTAATTATTTAGGAACTGGAATACTCTGTTCGGGACTGGCCTTATACCAATGCAGCTGCAGTAGGCCTAGCTTTGAAATAGATACCCGTAAGAATAATAAAAGACGACGGATTTTAAGAAGAAATTTTTTTTCTAAAGAAACAATAGAAATGACAAATTTCATTTTAAGAAAAGGTCATTAAAAATAAGTGGGAAATTTTTTTTTCTCTTAAAATAACCATTTGAAATTACTTTTCTAAAAAATTAGATTCTAAATTAAATTCCTGACCATCCCTATCCAAATTGGGTGAGGACCCCATGCAATCAGTTTCTCAGAGGACTCCGTAATAGTTCAGGCCGGCCCTTACTTCATTTAGCACAGATTCGATCTGTCCAGATTTAACTGAGTACAATTTTCGAAGCATTGTTGCAGCTTAAGAAATCATGAGCCCGCTCAATAGGTCTCTCATTTTTTCTAGAAGAATATATATAAAGTTCTTCATATATATTCTGTACATTTTCCATATAATGCAAATGAGCTAAAGAGTCATTTTAAATCTCGAGTGTACTGCTGCTCATTTTTTAAATTAGTTCCCCCTCTAATACATGTATTTCGAGTGCCGCTCACTATTGTAAAAATAATACTATGTAATTAGTTGGTGGCACAGACACGCCTAGGCTTCCGATTAACCTTGCCCTCGATCCCCATAATTTAAAGTTACTCTGCTATAAGAATACCTTATGTATCTAATAGTCACACTATTATATATTCATGGAACTCATTAATGACAGAACTGTTTGGAGTATTGTTGTAAGGAACTTAAATCAAATGTAATATGTTTTTAGAATGAGTAGCTCAGACTCACAAATAATAATTGATGACTCTCCTTCTAAATCACATTGTCAAAGAATTAATTTATTCAAATCGTGCCTTTGCACAAATGAAAATAAATATTATCCGATGTCCACAAAATTTTTAGCCTTGAAAATATCCCCGTTCTATTAGGTGTTTCCTTATTGTTTTGCAAATCTATGCCTTACATATATATTGTAGAGTTGATGGATGTGTAATACTATAAATATGGAAAGTTTGTTCCCTAATAATATGTGATGAAATCAAATGTTAAATAACGTCGTTTGGCATTAGCACCTTTGCCTTTGTATTAGTTCTCGTGGTCAATCGACTCTCTTTAACAATATGTCTCTACCTAAATAATTATATGTTCTACGTACATATTTTGATTGACTTGACCACACGTACGGATGTCAATAATGAAATCAATGATAGTGATTTGTAATATTTTGTTTGTATTTCACTGACTGCTTGCTACTTGGGGACATATACAAATTTAATGGGTGTATTAAAAATTGAAAACACATGACCCTTTGTTGCAAATATGAATAAAAATAAATGGGAACTATTCTAAGAATTCAAAATTTATCCCAAAATTGTATCTTTCATAGATAACTTTTTCTTTTTAGTTACAAATATTATATACAAATAATACACATTTTCTAAACATGTTATGACTATGTAGAAAAAGTAGTGGTAGATTCGAGTTCTACTCGATCTCCAAAAATAATCGTCTGCAGCAAGGTTAATTGAAATATTTATATTAACCTTGGTCTGCAGTAAAGGACTTTAGGCAAAGAGTGAACACTCAAGGCAAGGAAGGTAGGGTTTAGTTGTTCTCAACTCTGATTGGCTTAAAATTAGAAACTGCTACATGTTCCTCCAGCTAGGCGGGCAGCGTGTGTGGGGGGGGGGGAGTGAGTCTCCGGCCCCCTAGTGAAAAGAGAAGAATAGCCCTTATTCTTATGTGTTAGAAACATAGTTTTCCTTATTTTTAGATTGAATTGTTTATTTTTCCCTTGACCGCTCTTTCCTTGAGTCCTTTAGTCTGCAGAGTAGAGTAGACAATTTTCTGAAAATTACTCGAACTCGCCGACATATTATTTGAAAAACTCGACTAAACTCGAACTCGAATGATAAAAACTGGAAATATTCGAGTATAGATTGAACAATTCAAAAAGAGGAGTTGGATCAATTTCTACAACTGATTTCAGGGGCGTTCGTAGGGTAGGCACTGTAGGAGCTGTACACCCCCCTCCCCTCCCACCCAAATAAAAAAAAATTGTATTGGTATTAATTCTATATTACATAAAATGGGAAAACATGGATAAATTTATTTTGAAGGATTTATTTTCTAAGAAAACAAGCCCCCACCCTGAAATATAATCCTGCGGACTCCACTGGATTTCTAAACGATCACATGATCTATTGAAGTGGCAGAACAGTAAACGAAAAAATGTATTTCCAAACTTTTTTGAACAAGCCATGAAATAATTATCCATTCCAGCAACTTCGATGCTGAGGGAGAGGGTCTTCTTCACTAATGGGTAAATATATGTATTTATACATATATGGAAAATAAAAAATGCTTTCCTTTTATGCAAATAAATATTTTATGAAATGATTAACATTATTATAATATACATAATTGACTGCTTTAATGAAGTAGTCAAACTGACTTAATAGTTGAGTTTTATCAATTCAATAAAAAAATATTTTTCTTTCCCTAATCCCTCTGCTAAAACTTGACCGAGTTCGACAGTTATAACTCGAATCCAACACTAATAAAAAGTAGTCTTTTGGGTCAAAATATCCAAATTAAAAATATATAGAAAAAACCCCAAAAACTTGGCATTAAAAAAATATATTTATTATTCAAATTATGTAATTGGGTAATTTCTTAAATATAACAGGCGACAACATCATTAGTTAGTTCATCATGATTCATTCTTATTTACTAGTTGAAGGATGAAACATGGAAACCTTAGGAAAGAAGACTTGCTTTAATATCAAAAATATATATTATATTCATGTACGTTAGTGTGTTTCTATACAAAAGGACTACATGTAAAAGAGTAATCATGACTAAGTAATGAAGTTTCATTCCCATTGATTAATCTGTTTCATTGACTCAGAAAACAAGACTGAATGAATTTCAGCCTAAATTTTAGTTTTCATTATAATACAATATATATATATAATATAACATATTATATTGTTATTGAGTTATATAATTTATTCCATTATATAACAGAATAATTAAACAGAAGAAAAATACCATCATTGACGTCTCGAGGAATCGATTTTTACCTTCTTTCAGGACCGACAAGTGGGACTAGACTGGACCACAGTCAACGGTCCTAAATAAGGTCCAACACAACACTTTACCGCTAATATACGAGTATATATAAAATAAAACAATTTATATAAGTAATTGTATTATGGAATTGATAATTTTTGGAGCTAACCCTCCCCAAATGATGAAAGCTAGAAAATCCCCTAATATACACCTTTTCATTTTTCCACAGAGGATAAGAGCCTTTTCTTAATATAAAATATTTGTTCATTTTTACTCCACTCCGAATGACGAGTTTTCAAAAGGCTCTCCAAATTTGTGTTCTACTTTTTTTCAAACTCATTGCATAAATAATCTAATTAACGACTCTAAAATTCCAAAGGGGGTACCCCCACAACCACCCGTGGCACCTAGAAAATTATATAGCATACATTGTACCTATATTACTTTCATACATCATATTTATGAAATTGTTCTAGTCACAGCATTCTGCACAGTCCTAAAGACTACCTGTCATTTGCCTTTTCTGTCAGTACTAAAACTGATTATAAAAAGAAGAAATAAAGTTTAGTGACGTCGTTAAGGATTTTACTTATTCAGTTTTAGGACTGAACTGGAGAAGACTACTGTTTTAGTCCTAAATAAGGATTGACACAACACTATTTGACCCCACGAGTCACCATTGGGTTTAATAATTATATATTTGTGATGGTGTATTTCACATTTTTTAATGCATTTAATTTTCTTTATGTATGTTATCATGGGCTTCCGCAGGGGGTGGGCTGGAGGGGGTGTATTCCCCCCTCAAATTAAGGAATTTTTTTCTTAACTAGAAAGTTTGAAATTGTTTACAAAAAATTTAATTTTTTTAATATTTTTACAAAAAAATTAATTTTTTGAGAATTGCTATAGATTATTGAAATTTTTTGGAAAGCAAATTAATATTTAAAATTTTTTTTCCAAAAATTAAATTTTTTGTAAACAGCTGGGGATTTTTGAATTTTTTTCCAGAAAATTTGGTATTTTAAATGTAACTGATCAAATTTCTTGATTTTTTTTTTTAAAAAAATTCCAAAAACCAAGCCCTCCCTTCTCACCCTATATAATCCTGCGGACGCCCCTGGTTATCTGTCCTACTCCTTTATAATTAGAAAATAAAGTATTAAATCTCGAGACCCTTCATTTCTGTTGGAGGAAAGGAGATTTGGGATAGGATTGATATTTGGGTACAAGAAGCTGGAACATATGGTCTACCTTTAAGGAACACCCTAATGTACAGCACACGTACGATTAAGGATTATATTGATATGTTTATAGACGAAAGTTTTATTCATACTTAATACTATAATACATATTATGTATAAGTAACGTGGCTTATGTTATTATATAAAATGTATAACGAACACAATATCTAAATTGACACTTATGAATGTATTGAATTTCTAGTTGAAAGTAAATGATGGAACCAAATATGTATACTGAGTCTCTTATAATATTATGTTTATAAAGTCATATGCATACGTGCATACATATTATTTAGATACGTTTCAGCAATCCGAAAGTAAATTATTCTCTTTTTTTCCAAAAAAATAAAAACATTATGCATAAATTAAAGCCTTCATATTGCTAGGATATTTTTTTCCTTTAAAAAAAGTCATGTTCAAATTTGAATACAGTTTGTGCAATTGATGAAGTTTCAAATGGTGTATATTTATTAATTTTTAATTACAATGAATTACTCCGAATAGGATTTTCCTTTTTTTTAAGAGTAAAAAAGTCTAATGGCTAGTGATGTAAATCGTGTAGATTTTTTAGCTGGGTCTTTTTTTGGAATTGGTAATCTGAAGAATGAATTTTCTTTTCTATAGCTGTTGTCCTAATTATTATTTAAGTCCTTGAGTAGTGAACTTATTTTCCTACTACATTCAATTATAATTAAAACAAAACCTGATTAAACATTTCTTGTGTGCACTTAAAAGAGGATTAGTTGCGGATTTATAATTGTAATCCCCTGTTAGACTCAATGTAGAATTGAGGATCGACATTGGAGTCATTCTTGCCAATGTCTTTGTTTATTTCCTCCCTCGTCACAGCTAATGACAGCTTAGTTGCGCTGTTCTCAAATTCTCTGATCTAAAAATTGATAGGGTTAATTTTCGATATCTTTTTTTACATGCCCAAAATACACACGATTTTCATAACTATTAATTGCCATACTATATTCAACTGACAACTATAGACTGATTGAAGGTGTAGTTGTTGCGTATATCTAGATAAATAGCTGCTAGTAGGGTATAGGTTATGGTTATTGGTATATAGATGTTTTTATTTTCCTTAAAAGTTTAATTTATTGTAACAAAACATAACATTAGACATCCTACTTGCGACAATTGACTGTAAAATAAATTTGTTTTCTCTCTCTTTTTTTCCACATAGTCACTTTAACTTTCTCTGTGACTGGTTGATGTACAAGAATGGCCTCTAGGGCCATTTCTATCCAATCTATCTAACCAATTTTCAATTTTTTATAGGATTTCAAATTGTAAATACAAAGAGGAAGTCGAAATTTTCATCGAAAAATTCAAATTACTCAGTCCCTGTTGAATAAATATAGTAAATATTTGCATTACTGAAGTTAAGAGGAAAAGTTAAATCAAATAAAGTTTAAATTGACTTCAAATCTATTTTTTAATGCTTAATATACCTAGCAGTAAATAGGGTTATGTACAGGCTTGTTGTCGTTTACCTTTTTTAATCGTTTAGTTCACTTTAAGCGTTCTTCGTTTATCTTTCATGGACGATGATTATCAACAATCCTAGTTAAGTATATATATATCAGTGGATTCTCTGCATAAGTCCTTAACATGACCAAGGCATAATGCAGATCTTTAACAAAAAGGAAAAGCTCATTGGAACTTGACATATTTTCAGTGTTTAAGAGTTTTTATTTAAGATTTGTTTCCTTAAACTGTGCAAATAATCACGTTTCAAAAACTGCATATCTTCATCTCTGCTGCCAAATGGTTTCACAACAATTTATTTTATTATAATTTTTCAATACAGACTAAAGAAATTTCAGAAATAATATAATAATTTTTAAAATTTGTCATAGCACATAATCTGTTACTTTCATTTTTTCCTTTTCTAAGGGGAGGAAAATAATTTACAGCATTTGCAATGATTTTATCAACTTTGTAACTATGGAATTCCTATGGTAATTCAATACTTTTTTTAAAATCAATCTTTAAATAGCTCTTTTCACATGAATTTTCAGGGAAGGTATTTTGTAGCAGGCATCATTTTTTTGTGATATGCTATGTTCATTTTTTGACTCGCGTTATTGTTAAGAGTGGGATTTTTGTAGAGAAATATTGCATATTTAGTCTCCTTGCGCTCTACAAAAGACCCATTCCTTCTCATTTTTTGATCGAATATGTGTCAATGAGTGAAAATAATTTAGATGCATGTTTTTTTGTTTCATTATTATTTCAACCGTCATCTCTCAAACGAGCTAATTGTGATTGGTACTCTGAGACAGGAGAGGACAAGCTTCTCCGGATTTTTCATGTTATTCCAATTTCTGCCCCTCCCCCTTATTGTCGTTACAAGAACTTTTTTTTGAGGGGGGTTATAAATTTTGACACTTTGTTATGAAATGTATTTCGAAGTTTGAGAGCAATAAAGAACTGTGATTTCGAAAAGAAAAAAAATGACGAATATAATTTCTTTTTTTGGATAAATATATTAAAATGTTGAAAACAACTTTACAAAACAAGATATTTTAAAATTTATCAACATAATTTTTGTTCGGGGGGGAGTTTATTATATTGTTATTTACTACCATCTAAAGCATTATAGCCTATTTATAAGGACTAAGTGCCACATAAAACGTGTTTTAGGACTACATACGGCCCAATGGTCAGAGATTGCACTCTACATGAGTTCAGTATTGGTAGCGATGTGAAAATTGTCAAAATTCTTATGAATGTAAATAAAAAAGAAAAATATATGTCGGCAGGTTTGATTGACGACATACTTACTGACAAAAATCTCTATAAGATCTATAGTCATCCTTACTCCCTAATAAGTCATACGTTTGAATTTTCAAAATGGGGAGAAATAATAGGGAACCAAGTATTTCTTTTTTTTTAATGCATGCTCATGAAGATTTTGACGATTTTCACATCCCTAGGTACCGGATAATGATATTATCGTCTGTATTATATACTACCTTCCATGAAAATCACTGCATTCTACAAAAATATTCATTAACTCCGCGAACGAAGTTTTATATGTTTTAGCTCCTGTTTCTTTGTTACGTCACCAGGATTACTGCTAAAGTTAAGGATCGATTTTGATCAAAATTGGTACGAAGATTATACATGTTCATAGTTAGAGGCCATTAAATTTTGAGATGTCAAGGTAACACAAAACGTAAAAAAGTGCATGATCGACCATAACTTTGGAACAAATTGAGATACATAGCTAAATTTTATTTTAGGGGTAGGTTTTGCACTCTACAGAGTGCCCACTCTAGTTGGTTCTTAAATTATTCCAAGGCTTTCTGTAACTTATTTAAGGGGAAATGTCAAAGTTCCAACTGGTGATCAGTAAATTACTAGAGTCCTTCATGAAAAGTTGTCATCGAATAGAGTAGAAAATATCTATATATGCTTTTAAATGCACTTAACTTACATACTTTATTATGGAATTCAGGCATGCGTATCGATGTAAATTGAAATTAGTGTAAATTTTATAGCATCTATAAAAAATAAAGTGTAATTCGATTACTTTTTTTTCCATCCTTTGAAAGTGTTACAATCTATAATCGTGTATACTACGTATATACATTTCACATACATACTATGAATGTCAGAATGTATATGTTATATCAATATGCTTTTTCCATGATTCTCAACTTACATTGCGAGTAGTAAGCCAATTTTTTTATTTGATACATATTATTTTATAGAATATATAAGAAGGGAAATAAATAAGAATATGATATTTAGAAATATCTAAAAAACTGACTTTATTAGATAATAATAATAATTAAATTAATAATAGTAGTAATAACTTTTTTTTTTTAATATGATACAAGTTATTATTAAAACGCCCATTCACTTGAGGTAATTCAACTATAAAAGAACATACAGGAACAATAAAAAATCAACAATTGTTTTGCGTGGTTGTTTCATCCATGTCCAATATTCAAACACACGATTACATATACAAAAAAAAATATTTTGTCACTTTTATAAAGGTCCATAAATAAAGGTGTAATTTCACCAGTTAATGAGATTCTTTAAAGGAACACGATAAGACAAGAGTACTGAGAAGTTGACTTTGAAAATATGACTTAAAATTGAGATCACTTGTTTACTATTTTTTTTTGTTTGTTTGGTTTTTATGCAACTTTTTTTAGTTTATTTATGTTTTTTTGCACAATCACATTAATTGAGCTATAAAATATTTGTTTCCGTTTTTGGTTTGCTTAAAATGGTCCAATATCATTATCTATAAGCACAAAAGAAAGGAGAAGAAGTATTTGAATGATTAATTAATTATTATTGTACATATGAAGAACTTAAAAGATGTTTACCTGAACCCAAGGAAGACAGAGACCCGGCAGTGCTTCCACCTCCTTCATATGCGTAATTGCGGAGGTCATCAAAAGGTGGAGCACTCGGATCATTATCTGCTCTGCTTTTATGATCTTCTATGAAAGATTCTACGTTTGAATTTGCGACTGGCTTACTAACATCTGTAAAAAATTATAATAGAAACAAGAATATAGATACCTAATTAAGTACATATAAAGAGACTCCACTAAGGATCCAAGGTTTGGTTGGTAGAGGGTTTGTGAATGAGTAAACATAATGTAAGTATATGTTTTCCCCCATTATAATTCAAACTGTCTTATCGCCTCTTTCCTTTGAGTCTCTTTGAATACATATATGAAAAAAGACAACGTACAACTAGATTTTGCCCTTGGCAAAGAATGATGACCTGCCCCTGCAGCAATCACAGTAGCACCACTTTTGGCAGCGTGTGCATGATGCGGCTGTGAAGGATCAGACGGTACTGGAATCTGAAGTGGCGTTATGTCAAAGGCTGTCATATCATCCTCACCACCGCCTTCATCCTCATAATTGATTATGTTTTCCCGTACATCATCATCTGGATTGGGATACTTAATTTGAGCTTCTCTTCGTCGATTGTACACAACAAAAACTAAGACTAGAACTAAAGGAAGAGTTTGAACATTAGAATTATCATGGTAATTAAAATATTGAGAAATAAGAAAAGAAAAAAAAAAGAAGATGCGTGCCATGCGTACATAAAAATACATATATCAAATTAAATTGAGGCTTAGAAATTAGAAAACCAAATTAAAAAAAAAATTATATATTATTTGTTTCATGATAATAATAGGAAGACCATAACTTACTTAAAAGAGCTCCCAAAACAAATGCGAGCATAATAATGAAATCAGTTCCACCAAAAATGAGGGACGTGACCTCTATCTGACAAAGGTTTCCTTCATAACCGAGAGGACAAATGCAAAAATCTTGCTGGTCAATGTGGCACTTACCACCATTCTCGCAATTACATTTCTTTTCCTCCATGCACTCGGTAAATCCGATTCTTGTCTCACCAGATCGGCAACTAATTTACGTGAAACGAAAACAACAAACAAACAAAATGATAAAACTAATAAATAATAAGCTACAACTAAATTAAAATAACATACAAATACTTAAATAAAAAAAAATAAAAAATTTAAAAAGCGGAAAAATTAGTCTTGTATTTTTTTTTTTTTAATAAAAGAGAAGAAATAATTAAAGAACCCCAAAACATACCAAAAAAAATAAACAAACTAGGTATTTAAAGAAAGATTTGAGCAACTTAGTATTGGCGCCTCTTATGAATGAATGATCATGCCCATCAAAAAGGTGAAGCAGGATTTACTTACTCAAAATGGACAATAGGCACAAGAGTATTATTGCCAGAGCCCCCATACTGAGGCGAAGAATTTGCTCTTCTTGCATTAGTTCACAATTGCTCCCAGAAAATCCGCTTGGACAATGACAAATGTATCGTTCTGCTGTATCACGATTGACACATTGTCCATTATTTTGGCAAGGATTATCGAGACATTCATTTCGGTCAACACAGCTCTTACCATCAGGTGTTACACGTTGTCCTCGAGGGCATCTGATATTAGTAGGAAAATTAGTTTAATAAATAGAAAGGACAGAGGAAATAAGAACATTAAAACCACAAAAGTAGTATCCCAATTAGATTAGATTTAGTAGGGAAAAATATTATAGAGTTCGACAGAAATATAAAAGCATAAAATGAAATTCAAATTATGATATCATAGGAACAATGCACTACATAATTTAATTTAATGATGGTCAATTCTTCACAGAACCATTGGAACTCGGAGTAAGGGTAAGGATAAGTATTTGCTCTCCCTTCCCTTATTTAATAATGTTAATTTGCCCTCTAATAAAGTTTTTATGCTATAAATTGTATATGCTCCTGTTTCTATATTATACAGAAGTATGTATAATATGAAAAAAAAGAAAAAGGAAACAGTATTATTAGTTCTTAGTTTACAAAATACAGGGATGTCCAACCTTTTTTTCATATTTAATGAGTTAAATTATACATTTAAGTAGTGTTGTGTCAGTCCTTGTTTATTCGGTTCAGTCTAGTCTTAGGAACGGTCCTTCGAACTATTAGTACTAGAACTGATTATAAATAAAATTCAGAAGGAATGAAGTTTAGTGACGTCATCAAAGACCGAATTTAATAAGTTTTAGGACTAATATGCAGGACTGAACCGGACTGAGCCTGAACTAGACGGGACTGCAGTATTAAGTCCTAAATAAGGACCGACACAACACTACATTTAAGTACATTATTTTAATTTTAAATGTACTTACATTTAAAATTAAAAAGTCCAAAACAAAACCAACTGAATTTTTAATAACAAGTAATATATAGAAATACTCCATTCTGTCCGTGTTTTTCATTTCAAAACTCTTTCAATAATAAAATCCAGCAATGATTTGCGAAAAGTATTAACTTTTAGTTCATAGCACTGACAGGCCCAAATAATCCGGACAGTCTGCTGAGCTAATTACCCAGACTATTTGGGGTATTACTGTACAAAAAAAAAATATTTTTTTTTTCACAGCATGAAATTATAATTTGAGCGAGCCTCATAAAAAGGGACCAACATGCCTCAGGTTGGAAGTCCCTGATCTAATAAAAGTACATTAATTAAAGAATGATTCAGAATCTAAGACATTTCAGTATATTTTCTTATTTAATCCATAATATGTATGTACTTATCTATTGTTTTTCATCAATAAACTCTTTCGTCATATTTTTGAAAATTTTAAAACGATTTGAGGACATATTTCTCAAAGAAGGTGCTACACTTAAAAACCATTCCAAGATAGGACTATACTCCTTTGGATTACTTTTTAACAAAGTTACAATTTCAAACAGAAAATTAAATAATTTATCAGAATTATTTAATACATTGATATTATGTGAAGGAGATGTCTCAGAGTTGGCATTTGTAGTGGTAACCAGCAGCTGATTTTCCTCTGAAATATCAAAAGGCGGTTCCGAAGATTCAAAGGAATAATAATCAATAGAACTTGGAGTGAACGAATCATTTTTTTCATTTAGAGAATCCCCTTGAATAATGGGCGCAACTGATGGCCCCATAATTGGTGCTACAGTAGCTTTTGTATCAAGTTCTCCATGCACAGCACTGGCATTAAAATATGTAAATTAGATTTCAAATAAATTATTTTCATTAGCAATGATAAAAAGTAAAAACATGGATCTTTCAAAAAAAAAAAAAAAATACGATTCCTTTAAAAAAACCCTACATATACAAATTACTTTAATACTGAAATACTCACGAGCACTCATATTCCATCCACAAGTCCACACATACAAATGGTTTCGGACAAATTACATTTGCACAAGGATTATTTGATGGGCAATTTCTTTGAAGATTTCTAGCCATAGTGGCTTGTCCCCATTGAGTTCCATTAAGTGCAGGTGGTAGTGGAAGGTGCTTCCCTTCAAGACGGATATCGTCCATACAACCTTTAGCATAATCAGAGTATACCTCAAATGTGCGAACCCCAGTATATTCAGCTTTTCCACCGGCATAAACACCTTCCTGCTTGTCAACCGTCATCAACTGATGGCCATCAAATATGAACGAATCATTATATCTGCGGCTCTCTCCTCCATCCAACGTTAAAATGGCAGCCGAACCATATCTTGCCACTTTAACAGTATGCCATTGGCCATCATCAACATAAATCGAAGAGAGCCAAATTTCTTTTTCCTCGGTTCTCAAAGAGTTTAAGTTATAGCGAAATCTTAATTTGCTTTCCTGAATCTATAATCAATTTGATAAATTATTGTTAAATAAATAATACTGGTCATAAAAACAAGTTACCTCAAGGATTCCATATTCTCGATTATGTTGATCCGAAACTCTGAACAATTCTCCATGCTCCTCCCTTGTACGAAATCTTAATTGAATTTCTGTAGCAAAACTGTCAGGTTCAAAACTAAGTGCATATTTAACATAACTTTGAGGATCAAATGTACTCGGCATAGTTTCATGTGAGCAAAACTGTCCTGTCCAGCCCGGGTTACATTTACAAGTAGGATGTTTCAAGGAACCGACACAGTGTCCATGCTCTCCACATCGTGAACCAGGGTAATTATCATTACATGCCTTTTCCACTGGAATACATCCTGGTTTGGAATATCTGAATAATCCAGGCTCAGCAAGATCGTAGAGTTTGGAATTGTGAATGATATTTCGTATGCAGCCATCAAAAGGTTTTCCAAGAGGCGTGTGACTCCATTTATAATGAAGAGGATCAAATTGTTCAGCAGCCATACCTCCAATTTGTAATGGCGTATTGACGTTCAAATACTCATTGAATGGAGGAACATCCCCTTTAACTTGACAACTACTATCATCAAACTCAGTAGGAGATCCATCTTCATGTTCTACTACAACCGAAGAACGGCAGAAATCTAACACCATACGCACTTGCTCACGATCCCAAAATATATCTATTCGATGCCAACTTCCATCATCTAATCGAGTTTTGGTAGGTTCGATTCTAAGCTCTAGTGTTCCTGAACCAAAGTCAACCAAGAGCCTCGGATGAGCTTTAACTAATTCAAGAGATATAAAATCTGATATTAATTGTTCTTCGGGTTCTGGAGGAACAATGGGACCATTGTAAAGCAGAACTCCATCTGGTTTTCTAGTTAAAAATTCAATTGAGAGATGAGATTGCTCACATAATTCTAATGGAGGATACCAGGCCCATCCTTTTCCCCAAAAGGTTCTTGTAGTTTGTTGGCATCTTGGACCTTCATAGCCTCTTGGGCATTGGCAACGAACTCCCCATCTTCCTTCTAAACACCGACCTCCATTATAGCATACATGAGTTAGACAACTTTCGGCTTTTTCAAAATTTCTAGCTCCACAAACACATTCGGCAACTACCTCAACCCTAACACCAACTAAAGCAGTCTTATTGGAATTTACAGTATATGGTAAGTTGGATATATCTAATGAATTTGTACAACTTCCTTCACAATTTTCATTTTCATACAAACATTCATCAATTCCAACCATGGTTATATTTATTCCAAGTTCTGATTCAAATTCTTCTCTGTGACGCAAAAGAATACCATTAAGTTTAACTGGTTTATAATATGCGGATCCTCGAACCGAAAATCTAACATCCGTAGTTTCTGGATATTTTGAATGAATCATGACACTAAAAACGTCAATATCGTCTATTTGAACTTGCTCAGGTAAGACTGAAGCCAATTTTTCTTTAAAAAGCTGAAGTTTACTCTTCACTACTTTTTGTTCCTTCCAAATGCGCACAAAGTCTTCATCAGTGAGACCCACAATTCTAAATGATCCTGAATTAATTACCGCTTCGTGCGATATTTCTTTGACTACTACTGTTACATTAGCAGGTACATCAGTTTGAGTGTGTTTACGGTCGTAGACTTTGAATCTCAGAACGTAGCGGCCCTCAAGTATTCCATGTTTCATTGTAATAAGACCCGTTTCTTTGTTAAGAGAAAAGTAGGGATACTGAGGCTTTCCATCACTCCAGCTGAATGTTTTGTCGGGCAAGTCCCAATCATCTCGATCATAAACATAAACTGAACCAATTCCACTCGATGGAGCCTGGCCCTAAAATTTGACATAAATTTATAATAGTTGTTGTCAACTATGAAAATATAGTAATGAAAATGAATATATATATATATACATACACATATATATTTATATATATGTATATTGATTGGAAATACATTATACTGTATATCTAAGATGAGAAATGATTGTATTGCTTTACCATATAGTTATAAACCATAATATCCTTGGACCCAGGTTGCATTTTATTGTCATTAGAATCACCTATCACCACAGTTAGAGTAGAAGTTCCAGACATGGATGGGTTTCCGCTATCCTTAATGACGATAGGAACTAGGTACTCCTTTTGCGTTTCACGGTCAAATGATCGCAAAGAAGATACAACAGCCATTCCATCACCATTAGCACCCTCTGAAAAATTTGATAGTTGAAAGTATTAATAAAGCTAACGCTAGAAATAAAGGACTACTCTTACTTGGATCATGCTCCACTTTGAAGGATGCTCTAATGATATCTTCTGCATTAGGATCCATTCGAAATGTAAAAGAAGGTCCATTGCCTTTGGATCGATCGTCATCATCAGTAGCGAGCACTTCAACAACTTTACGAGGAGCACTATGCTCAGGTAGAACAGGTCGATAATTCTTTAAGAACCGAGGAGCATTATCATTGATATCATGAACAATAACCGTGAGCGTTGCAGTAGCAGTTTTGGGTGGATCTCCGTCATCAATGGCCAAAATTTTAATTTGATGGGCTGGAGATGTTTCACGATCAAGTTGCCTTTGAATCGAGACTGTGCCATCTTTAGCTATAGAGAATTGTCTTCTCCTATCAGATGATCTGTCAATTGAATAAGTGACCCTACTATGTCCACCTTGATCTGGATCAGAAGCTCTGAACCGCTCAAGTGATTTTCCTACTCGGGCGTTTTCTCTGACCAAAGATTCGATATTTGATTTTTCAAACACTGGCTTATTGTCATTTATGTCCCTCAATTTGACAACGACCCATGAGTACGCAACATGATACTTATCGTTATCATTATCTTCTCCTTTGTCATTGACTTGAATTCGAAATCTAAAACCCTGTCGCTGAAGTTGATCCTCAAAGTCGAGTGACTGAACAACTTTCAATGATCCGGTACCGTCATTATTACGAACCATAGTAAACTTATCTGCACCAAACCCACTCGATTCAATTACTTTATAATGAAATTTATTGCTTTCATCTTCATCATGAACTGTAACTGTCAGTATAGGAGCATCAGGGAGTAAATTTCCATCTATTTCATCCACTTCAGTCATCCACTCGTCTTTTGTAAAACTAGGCGGCATATCATTGATATCTTTGACTCGTATGGAGGCTGTTCCAGTACCTTTGAGCCCGCCCCCATCCATTGCTACTATTTGAATAGAATAATCAGGGGTTTTTTCACGATCCAAGCAACACACTGCGGTTTTTATTACTCCGGTTTCTTCTTCAATTTCAAAAATAGGAGTTCCAGTATTCTCATCGATAACATTTTTCTCAATAGAATATTTTAGTTTTGCATTAGTTCCTTCGTCAACATCATCAAAGTCAGTTGCTGTCATCGTCATAACCATCATACCAGCAGTTCCATTTTCCGTTACATTGCCATAATATACTCCATGAGTGAATAACGGTGCATTATCATTGATGTCTTTCAAATTAACTTGTACATCCGCATAGCCAACCAGGCCACTTCCTCCATCATCTTGAGCAAAAACTGTGAATCTCCATTGAGGTCTACCACTAGGCTCATCTCGATCTAATTGCTGGATTGTAAAAAGATCAAGTGAAAGTATTCCGTTTACTGAATAAGAATCACTCAGAAATAGATACCTTGAGTACAAAAATTTCTCCTGTTGTTCGATTGATATCGAATTTAGATTGATCCGGTTGATCGGCATCAATTCCTTGACCAGTGAGAAAATAAACAATGTTATGCTCCCTATCTTTATCTCCATCCGTAGCAGTAACCTAATAAAGAATTATTATAATCAATGAGCCTTACTTGCATGCAGGAGCCGTAAAAAATTAGATATAAGCTAAATGAAAAATACAAAACAAATGACTACTTACAAATGGTCCATCAAACTGATTGGTTTTAATAGTGAACAACAAAATAAAAAAATAGCTCTATCAACATCTAAACTTGCCTGTAAGATTGCTTTTTTAGGATTACAGGTTTCTTCTGAAATAGTGGTAACATAATGATCTTCAGAAAACACTGGAGGTAGATCATTTTTGTCTCGTATATGAATTACAATTGTAGATTCTACTTCATGCATACTATCAGATGCAGCGAAAGTTAATGTATACTAAAAATCAAATCACAAAACAAACAAATGATTAAAAATAAAACTACAATGAGACAAACGAAACATACAAAATAATAAAATAAAAATGCATGCACTTATGAATAGAGGTGAGTTTGGAATATCATCCGAAAATAAATTATATATAAAAAAAAAAAAAAAACATAACGCAAAAAAAAAAATATAAAAGCTAAAAAAATCAAAAAATCCCGACAGTCTAAATTGAGCAAGCTTGTTTAAGCCATGGATTTAATAAATCAAAAAATCAAAATGAAATCAAGGACCAAACTAAAAATAATAAACCAAATTATTACTAGCTACGATTAAGAACTAAACATTCTTCATGCTTTTAAACAAAAGCTTAACCTGAAGAACACGTTTGGGTAAATTTCTATCATCTTCTTCAGTAATTTGAGTTTCATAAGTTGGCCGGTCAAATACTGGAGGGTTATCATTTACATCATTCACATGAATGACAATAGTAGTGTAATTTTCATTCAAATTATCCGATGCCACAAGTCTTAGTTCGTACTAAAAACATTGAAAATGAAAAGTTTGACACTCTGTTAAGATCATTAAAAAAATGATTCAACGAATAAAATTAACATTTTTGGGATGAAACAATTACTTCATGACTCTGAAAATTTAATGTCTTTTTCTTACTCGTTTCCTGGTTTCATAATCTAATGGTCCTGCAACATATATTGCACCCGTCATATTTTTCACAGCAAACGCTCCTCCAAAGTTACCACGAGTAATTTCGTATCGAATTCGAGAAGCTATAAAAATAATTTAAATCGGATATTGCGCCACGAAAGATTATTTAAACTAAAAACTTACATTCATCTTTGTCATTTGCTGTTACAGTTAACACTGTATGCTGAATATCTTCATTTTCGTCAACTTCAGCCTCATATAAATGTTTATCGAAATAAGGAGGATTGTCATTTTTATCAGCAATACCAATACGTATAAATTTATTAACTGAAAAAAACAAACTTTTGTTAATAAGTATCTTCAATATGTTCAATATTAGCACATATTGCAAATGACTAACCCGAATTAGGTTGTCCTCCAGAGTTTGGTCTAGCAGAAGGTGCTCCGTCTCTAGCTTCAACTTCCAAAGCGTAAGCACCTTGGGATTCCCTATCAAAAATAACCTTTGTTGCAACCTCACCAGTCTGGCTATTAATCTTAAAATAGTTTTTCCCGTCACTATTTTCAACAATGTAATAGTACACCTTAAAAAATGACACGGTTTGCGTAATAAAAAAACACATCACACATAGGATCAAAAGGTCTCACTTGATTATTAGGAAAAGTGCCGTCCTTATCTATGGCGTTTACTCGAGTAACGATTGTTCCAATAGGTTCACCCTCAAGAACAGTTTCCTGCTCTCTCTCAGTAAAAAGAGGGATTTCATCATTCACGTCCTCTAATACAATGAATATTGTAGCTTCACTAGCTAATTGTTGGGCTCCATTGTTCTAAATTAAATATTTGGTATTAAATAAGGAAAAATCCCTAGGTACCTAATAATAATACTTACTTCTACACGAATGGTCAAATTATACTCTTTTATTCTTTCATAATCAAGAGGGTGATTAACTTTTACATCAGCGTAGGTCCAACCATTTTGCTGCCGTTGTTGCAAATAGAAAGTATCAAACTTATTTGTTTGATCTGTGGAACCCCTTATCAAGCGATAAAATACTGTTGGATTATCCTCAATTCCAGAACTAGTATAAAAAGAAAACAAATAAAACAATACTCACAATTTTATGAGCTTATTCTTCCATTGGAGTTGTAAATTTATATAATTTGCATATCACTTACAACTACAATAGAAACATAATATTTGAGTTTATCTACAAAGGATCAAGACAAATCATAGGAAATAAATTGTAGATTGATTCTGCTTTTGCAAATTATAGTTTTCAAGTTCTTTCTTTTTCCTTTTAGATAAACCTTTTTTAGGGATAGAAGCCACAGACAAAAACAGATGAAATAATGTATTTAATTTAAGTTTAAGCTTCTATCAATTTATGTAAATACTAAAACAAAGTTGACATAATATAATATACGTAATAAAATCAAACTACACACTTATCAAACACTATATACAAAAGAAAAACTCACAGTATATGAATGTTTTAATATAAGTATCCCTGAAATAAAAAGGTTTATTAAATCTAAATACTTCAAACTACAAAATTTAAATAAAAATCAACATTAATTATTTAAAAAAAGGCAAAAAAATCACAATGACATAAGTTATAATAAAGCGTAATAGCTTTGCAAATACAATATCTGTTGTTTCAACTTTATTGATCAGCAAAGATGAATAATTTAGTTATATATTTTAAAATATATACCAAAATAATTTTGAAGCCATTTTCATGTCATTTTTAATGAAAATTGCAATTAAACATTATCAATAATAATAATAGAGCCCGACAGATAGATCGGCAAGTCTACAAAATTGTCCAAAGTTGCCGATTAATTATTACCAAGAAGATTTACCTAAAAATACACAATCTGACTTTTTTAAATAAAAAAAAACTCAATCAACAAATTTTTGTTCCATCAAAACATAACAAATTAAGTATTTTTTCATTTTTTTTCTCTAAACTATTGAAAATTCAAAAAGCAGACATTTAAAAAAGTATTACTTATCCCACAATGGAGTAATATTTTTGACCCTGACAATCAATATAATATTGGATAATGTGACCTCATTTTTAACTGTCATAATTTTTCTTTATGAGTTTTTGAAAATTAATGATATATTATCTACATAATTCTAGATTTTAATTTCTTAATATCTCAGCAAGGATCGATCAATTTTACTTCGATGAATAGAGTAATTACTAGTGCCTGGTTTTGGTTTGAAAATCCTAGACCAGTGGTTAAAACCTTTATAATTATTATGAGATCGAATTGTGTTTGTCCAATTTGGACCTAAATATCAATCCAGATCGTTACCGAAGTGGGAAAAAAAATTATGGACAAAGTACACGGGGATTTTTTTTCGTTTCAATTCAACCTGCGTAGGTTCGATATTCTCGATCGCTCCTAGAAAAGGAAATATACATTAGTTATATGGAAATAAAGAATATAACTAGATCAGATGGAGTAATTGGAACACTATATTTTTTTTTAAATCAGTTCAACTCCATCTGACTAATGAAAGTAACATAAAGAAGAAAAAAAGCTAGAATGGGCACTTAGTAGAGCGAAAAACCTCAACCTAAAATCAAATTGAGTTATGAATCTCATTTTGTTCCAAAGTTATGGTCGATTATGCATTTTTTTTACGTTTTGTGTTAGCTTGACCTCTCAAAATTATATGGCCTTTTACTGTGACCATATATTCTCTTGAAACAAGTTGGATCAAAATCTATCCAACACTTTTGCCTTAATCCTGGTGACTAACAAACAAACAGAAGCAAAATATAACTTTTCTGCGGGGGTAGAAATCGGTATCAAATAAAGAGTCTTAACACAAGTAATTATATAGTTGGCGAAATGGCCATGCTTGGGCGCTTTTGCTTGATTATAATTTTTAATGAGAAATTTGAAGGTAAAAAATTATACCGGTTAATCAGTTTTTAGCTCCCAAATAATTAATCGGTGTCGGCCCTCAAAAAATTTCATATCGGTCGAGCCCTAAATTATGTGTACAAACTTAAAATCTAAATGAATACAAAATACTGAAATTACATACATTAATACGATCTACGACTACTTACAATAAAAAAACCAAAAAAACAACATCCGAACTACTTAATAATAAGTAAATGATAGTATGAAATATAATGTGATAACGAAGAAATATTAGATATATAAAAACAAACTACAGAATATAAAAATACAATTAATTGCATGACACAGAAACCTCAAGTCATTCATAAAAATCAATTAAGAGTCGTATCTTATTTATCTTAAGGATGGTAAATAAGTGACAAACTTAGAGATTTGAAGGTAAATATTAAATAATGTGTAGTATAATAATGTTTTATAATGATGTAGAGTTTAAATCCCAAAGCTACGACTAGATACAATTAATATACAGCATAATATTAAAATTAACTACAAGATTACAAAATTGCTATTTCAACTTCAGTGCACTGTCGTGTAGTCTAGTCAAGTATTATGTACATAGATAATTTCTATGAGTACGTATGTACATAAGGTGAGAATTCTTGGATTGGATTTTTTTTTCGAAACTTCAAACGTTCCTTAAAAAAAAGGATTACATCTTTTATAGTTAAAGAGTCAAGACTGGCTGAAATTGAATAGCGTTGAAAAGGAAGGAGCAAACCCATTATTGATATTAATTAATTAAAATTAATAGGAATATTATTTAACTACAAAGCACTCCCAAACTGGACAAAATAAACAAGAAAGGAAATCGTCAAACCGTGCAAAGAACACTTTGTTAATACACCCAAATATTTGCGGTATAATTTTTTTTTTTTTTTTTTTCAATTTCCAAATAGACAGACCTTGCTTTCACAGTAGTAACAGTTTCACCAATTGCTGTATTTTCTTTGACATAAATGGGTCCGTAAACAGCTTGATCCCAAACTGGCGGTTTATTGGATCGATCAACTACATCAATTTGTACTTCAACTGTTCTAGAACGAGGAGATGAACCCCTATCCTCAGCAATTGCTTCCAATTTATAGGATTCTCGCTAAATGTGTATGAAGGTGAATAATGGGTGACAGTCAAAATTAGTGCATTTCCAAATGTTAGATAAATACAATGTTAACCATACATATTAGTTAAATACATAAAAGAAATCAACTCTTATAAAATATGGGTATGCAAATGTTATCATGAAATACAACGGATATTAATACAAACTTATAATCTAAAGTTCCGTTAGTAATAGGTAATATATATATAATTATATCATAAAACTTAAGTCTAAATTATTTAGAGTACAAACCTTGCCCTCACAGTGGTGACTATTTCACCTGGGGGCGCATTCTCTCTCACATAAACAGGACCATAAGTTTGCTGCTCCCAAATTGGAGGATTGTTATTTCGATCAACTACATCAAGTTCAACATCCACATCAGCATGTAAAGGAGGAGCTCCCATATCTGAGGCTTGAACACGTATACGAAAAGTTGCTCGCTAAACCAAATAAGGCGGTTAGATTTTTTTTTTCAGGAAAAAAAGATAATAATTGAGTTTGTTCCTCTCTGAACATCTTTTGAAATGATTTGATCTTATGTACTAGGAACTTCAAGTCAACTAAACTTAGTGCTGATACCTAAAAGTCGCATATATGTAGGTAGATGGTACACTTTTAACAGCGTTCCTTAAAAATAAGACATTTAGGAAGACGAATTGGCCGATAAATACCGAGCGCGAATAAGTATTAAAAGAAAATATTATCCTAGATTTACAAATAATTCTATCTACAAACATAAAGAAATAATTAAAATAATAGGTACGAGGAATCAAAACTACAGTACGCTGTCTAATGAATCTTCTATTAAATGTTAAACATTTTGACAGGAGCCCTTTATAACAAAATGGTAAATAAGTAAAAAAATATATTGTTCATTCCATCAGAAATTTACACTTAAATTTTTATAATTCTCAGATTTGAATAAAATTTGGTATTCCAAACCATTGGGATTTAAACAAACGAGTTGTGAGCTCCTTTTCAACATGAATTTGATATAAAATCATCTTGAATACATTGAGTTTGGATTTGTAGTTAGCAAATCCCGTAACTGATGGATTCATAGATGATATTATACTCATCATTGATTAGTCATTGACCTATGCAACTATTTTTTTTTAAATTCCAAAATATTCTTAACCCTGACCACATTTTTTGACCTTAAAAATCTCAAACATCAAATCCTCTGATTTGTATTTAAAAAATTATCAGAATAAAGTTAGACGAATATCTTCCTCTATAAGTTATATTTGAGTTGTCTATGGTTAAACATATTTTTTTATAAAATAACTTTAAAGAATTTGTTTGAGTAGCTCAATAGTTATCCAATAAGGTATTATACTCATTCATCAGTTGTGAAGTTTACTAATTAAAATCCAAACGCAAGGGTCTTCAAGACGATTTTGATCAAATTCATTATGAAAAGGAGCTCAGAACGGAATTTAATTTTTGAGTTTCCTGATAATAAGTGATTTGAAATGCCAAATTGTATTCAAATCATAGAATAAAATAAATTCGAGTTTAAATTTCGAATGGACCATTTTTTTAAATAATTGATGTGATATTCGATTAACTTATAAGTAAAGCTTGTTACTTGTTTCCTAATGTTTAGCCATAAAGAATATTTTAAGTTAATATTAATGGAATTAAATTTTTAATATAAATAACTTTTTGAGGGGGGAGGTGGTTAAATAAAAAAGTGTATTGCTCTTTTAGTTGGAATAATCTTGCTCCATGACTAGTTACAATTGAATAAAAAAGTGGAATGAGTAATACACGTACATTTTTGTGTGAAAAAGAGAAGGAAATTGTAAATTTTTTGACACTCAAGCTAAATACAAAAAACTAATCAAATCAGTAATGAACTTACGTCGAGTGGTTTTCTCAGATAAATCCAACCAGACTCTGGTTGAATATCAAAATAGTCTAAATCAGCAGGATCAAAGGGTGCTGTGAGACTATATATTATTGCTCCATTATTGTCTGCATCTTCATCCGAAGCAGATACCCTTAAAATATTGGTTCCTACATTCGTATCCTGTTTTACGTTTTCGACGTATTTCTATAAATAATACATTGGCATAAAAAACCCGAACAAGTATTGATTTATTAATAAAGCACCTGTCTGTCAAACAATGGAGGATTATCATTGACATCCGTTATTTCTACTGTAAAGGAACATACTCCTTCAAGTGAGGGCTCTCCAGAATCAACAGCTTTAACCGTCACGCTCACAAATTTTCCATCCTCCCCTTCTCGATCAAACACTTTATTCGTAAACAGTTCCCCAGTTTCTTCATTTACATTAAATTTCGTACCCTTTTGATTGGGCTGTTGAACAATTGAATAACGAACTTGTCCATTTACACCTTTATCTTTATCAACTGCATTGACTTTTATCACAGGGGCTCCATTCGGGGCTGATTCTTCAATTTTGGGGGCATACGAAGAACAATCTTGGAATATAGGCTTGTTGTCATTGACATCAGTTATGAATACAACCACAACAGCAGTAGAAGTATGAAGGGAAGCTTGATCTACAGTCATCCCAGACTCAATACAGCATTTTCCATCATCCATCGCAGTAACATTTAGTTCGTATTTATCCCGATCTAATTTGATATCCCCAGAAATCAATCGTATAACACCAGTATTTTCTTCGATACGAAAGAGTCCCGATTGAGTCATTCCGCCAACAAATCCAAACGTAACTCCATCACCGTCCTTATCTGAGGCAACAACAGTTGTAACTAAAGTATTAGGACCGGCATTCTCGTCGACATTTGGAGTGTAAACTTGTTGTGAAAATTTAGGTTCTTCGTCATTTTTGTTTTCAGTATAAATCCTAACCGTTGCGGTTCCTGTTCTAGGAGGTTCGCCCTTATCTTTTGCTGTGACTATGAATTCATAATTTGCATTGTTACTATCAGCATCTAAACGTAAGTTATTGGAAATGACTCCATTAGAACTAACCATAAAATGGTCATCAGATACATAATATTCAATATTAGCATTTGTGCCAGAATCTGAGTCTGAGGATTTGACCTGAAGAATGGAAGACCCAATGGGAATGTCCTCATGTACATTATGGGCTTGATAGTCTGGAAGCTCAAATTTTGGAGCATTATCATTGACATCAGATACCCTGATCGTCAATTCAACTGAAGTAGAAAAACCTCCAGAATCTTCAGTTGCGGTTACCAACAATTGATAAATATGAGGTTGTCTCAAATCCTCAAAATCTAATTCTTTTGCTAATTTTACAATTCCAGAAGATGGTCCTATATTAAAGGTTCCTGCTCCTTGTCCCTGAGCTTTAAGAGTGTAACGTATTTCTCTTTCTGCAAAGGATTTGGCCTTTACAGAAATAATATCTGAGTCTTTCTTTTGGCTTTCTGGGATTTCAGCTTCATAGGAAGGCATATAAAATTGAGGAGGCCTTTTCCCACCAACAATGGAAAGTCTTTCTTCTGGAGTAGATTGAAACCGACGGCCATTACGCCCATTTTGATCTTCGGCTTTAACATAAAGAACATACTCCATATCCAATTGAAATGGTTCACTACCCCTAGACCTCACAATACCAGATCTTTCATCAACTTCAAAACGACCACCTGTTCTATCTCTTACGAGAAAATAATGAAGATTGTGATCTGTATCAGGATCTTTTGCTTGCAAAGTGAAAACTGGTGTGTTTGGTAATGCATTAAGTTTCACTACAGCTTGCATAGGAAGAGGCCGATTAATAAAGTAAGGTGGCTCATCATTGACATCCTTCACCTTAATGATCACTCTTTGATTATCCGTATCTAAACAATGACAAGACAAAAAGTGGATTGAAATATAAATGTAATAAAACTATACTTCAGAGAAAATCATTACACGCTCACAAATGATATATGTTAGGTATGAAACTAGCAATAAATATTATATGTACTTTGGTATGCATACATCTACTAATAACCACTCAAACTTTTTATATTAAGATAAACAAAAAAAAAAAGTGAAAATTATAGAACAATTAACTTACAATGCAATCCTCTCCATTCTTGAATTTGATAAGCATGAAAATAATACAATAATAATAAGGACTAAATATTATGTCAAAGCATAAATATGTAGCATCAATTAATCAAAAAGATATGGTTATTTTTAAGTACATACAGTAGAACTATTGGGATATTAAAAAGTTGTATAGGTACAAGATAAGTACATAATATGCATAAATACATTATTATTCATATGTAACTAAACATTTTAAAGCAATATTATATGCAGTAAAAAATCGAATTTACATATAAAAAAAGTGTTCTTACCGTTATGACCAGAGCCTCCAACATTAGTAATAATAACCCAGAAGTCGATATTCTTTTCTCTTCCTAATTCTTCATAGTCCCACTTTTTCTTAACACGAACTGCTCCATTTGGTTCGACAGTTACCCAAGGATTTTCGTCTCTAATTTTAAAAGTTTCATGCTCAGATTCCTTCTCAAGCTGAAACACAATTTTCCCCTCTGGTTCACCGTCAGCTTCTGTAAATTCGGCTCTTTTAGTAGGACGGACAGCCCTTGTAACCCGTCGCTTCACTCTTTTACGTTGCTTTAAGGCTTTAACCCGATGTTGGAACTTTTTTTCTTTGTGAGTAATTATAAGTACACGAGCAGAGGCAAAGCGTTCGGTATGATACTTTTGATATGCAAGGACGGGAAGAGAGATAGTACTATCTTGGAGAAGATCAGGACGCGTAACGAGAATTTCCCCTGATAATGGAACTAATAAACAACACTTGACATTTGCATCAGCAAAACGATAGAGGATTGTATCTCCGTCAGCATCAAGAGCGTGGATGCTTCCAATTAATGTATTTGGTCTCATATCTTTCCTAAAGTTGAAGGTATATGTGGACCTTTCAAAAATAGGTATATGATCATCCTCATTCTGGACATGGATCTCAAGGAGTGCTGCATCGCTATTACTATTATTATGGAATGATAAACGAAGTCTATATAATGGTTGTCTTTCGTAGTCTAGGGATTTGGTGGATATGAGGGAAAGCGTGAGATCTGAGGGATGAAATATGACATCGAAAGGTGGAGGATTGTTGCTCAAGTCCAAATCCGTGAGTTGGAATGGAGTATGTAAAGGACTTGAGAGAAGAGGCAAGGGACGGAGGAGTGCGGGAGTTCCCGGAGGATCGTTTTCTTGAATATATCCCACATAGTGATGATGGAAGAGTGAAGGGATTTTCCGAACTGAAAGGGACACTTTCTCTTCAGAGCCATTGTTTCGAAGACAGAGTCCAACTTCGGAATAGTGAGAGAGGTTTCCCTGTCCAAGAACGAGGCTCACTCCATGGTCCATAAAAACAAGTCCAGGAGGCTCTGAAATTAGTTCATGCCGGTATTTAGGAACGGAGAATCGATGAAGAACATCTCCAGGCTGGGCTGAGGCTGACACTTGAATAGGATCTGAGGCCTTTGTCAAGGAAAAGCAGCAGAGGGACAACAAGGCTAAGGAGTCCACTACTAACAACAGGGAGATTCGCTTCCTCTTCATCCTCACTCTCATTCCTTCTTGGCGCCAAGGAACTCTAATATAACATCATGCACTTTTCCGCTTTTCCAATCCCTTATTATTAAGTCCCGGAATTCCAAATCCGATTTTCAATAACACAACTAATAATAACAAAACACAAAAGTCTCTTTTCACTCAAGAAAAATAAAATAATAGTATTGTAAGTATTTTTCTTTTTCTGCTTCTTTCCAAGTTATGAGCAGCACTGATAGTCTACAAACTACAGCTTCAGCTAGCAGCTCTGAGTGGAGTTGCCGAGCAGGAAAGAGAGAGCGAGGAGCTTCTATTTTCTCTTTCATTTCTCCCAAAGAGCGGCCCAACTCTCATCATTCCCCAAAAAACAGGCCACACTTTATTGACTTTTTTTTTAATGTTCACTCCTAGCGCCCTCTAC
The DNA here is from genome assembly GCF_016086655.4 of Lepeophtheirus salmonis. Classification (NCBI taxonomy): domain Eukaryota; kingdom Metazoa; phylum Arthropoda; class Copepoda; order Siphonostomatoida; family Caligidae; genus Lepeophtheirus; species Lepeophtheirus salmonis. The sequence goes on from NC_052135.2 coordinate 63,151,910, forward strand.
ATTGACTTTCATTTCTCTAATTTTCTCTCTCCAATTTACCTCTACTTTTTGAATTGGAATTACCATCATGGAAATGTACACTTTTCATTCCTTTCTTATTCATTTTGAACCTTAAGGTTAACCTATTTAATCTCTAATCAAATAACTTTCTTTGCATGATGCTTATTCGCATCTATACATATGTAGCCCGTCAACACAAAAAAAAGCTAGAATGATTTTTCTCAAAATAGAGTGTGGATTATATTTGTATTATTCGACCTATTATCCTCAATTTCTATCAACAAATTATTCATAATAACCCTTTGTAGATGCTGCAAAGGGTACTTAAAGTAGTCTAAATTGATTGTTACAATCAAAAAAATAAACCAGAAAGGGATAAATTTTATTTGAAAAGGCCAGATCAGTGCTAATATCAGTCTTTTAAATCAAATAAAGGGTATAAACCATACCAAGAATTTGTGAGTATATTAAATGATCCCACAAATTAGAATACAAAGCCTATAATTAATTCAAATACGTCTATGACATATTGCGGTATATATGAAGTAAAAAAAAAGATGGGGATTTTTACCTTTGCTTTATTTTTGTTCAAGATCGTTTTTATGTTGATACACTACATATCATAGAAAATTCATTCAAAAACAAAACAAAAAACTAATGATATATATTTTATATTAAAGTATTTTTAGATATGTGTTACATTCGAATAGTAGGGATTTAGTAATTTAAAATGTATATAACTGAAAATATTATATTATACAAGGCTTACATACTTATCTTAAAGTAGATGCTAATATATGAATAATTAGACACAAAATTTACGTCCTAATTGGAACTAATTAAACTTCAATCACAAAGATTATTAAGTATACTGCTTCATAAAACACTTGCTAATATAAAAACGAAAAAATAAATTGTTGCTTTTTTTGGGTTATAACGTATTGATTATAACGTCTGTTTAAAATATGTTTTATTTGTAAAGACATACTTATGTTTTTGCAATATTAATAAGCGAAACTGGAATAGTTTATTAGTCCAAATCTTTAGTCATTTTATTCAAAAGATTAAAAAAAAGTTTAATCGTTCCAAAAAACTTATGTGAATTGATCTATCATCTGTGTCACAAAAGCTCACCGTGAGGAAAATTAGTTAAAGATTACCTATTACAAAAGTCAAATATAATTATCCGACTTGTGTTCAAAAAGTAAGGTGACTTTTCAAATTTCGTGGAAAGGAACATTTGGTAGAGTCGATTTTTTTTTTTTTTATGTTAGTACACTCGCAATGAATAAATATATTTTCTGTTTCAGCTATATCATATATATAGTTTGTTTGTGAGAGGCATAACGGTTATACGTATTTTGCGCGTTCGGCGATTTTTTGCTATCTCGATTGGACTTTGGTTTCGATATCATAACAATATGATTCGTCACCAGTTATGGACCTTTTGAGAAAATCAGGATCATCATTGATGTTTGTCAACAGTTCATGAGCAATGCTCATGCGACGATTCTTTTGGTCAAAATTAAGCCGTTTCTGAACAAACTTCGCTGACACTCGGCTCATGCCCAAAAACGTTCAAAAAAAATTATGGCACGAGCCAACCGAAATGTCAATATTCTCAGCAACTTCTATGATAGTCATTTTCTTCACTCCTGCAACGTTTTCATCTGTTCTTGACAGGATTGGATATCCAGAGCGAGGCTCGTCATTGGTATCTTCACGAACAACTTGGAAGAGTTTGTACCACTTTAAACATTTTTTTATTACTCAGAACACTTTTACCGTACATGTCACTGTCAACATTTCAAGTGTTTCGGAGCACTTAATTAAATTTTTTACTCAAAATTTAATGCAAAGTCTTTGATCCACATTTTTTCAATAGCAAAAAATCGCCGAACATGCAAATTACTTCTAACCTTTATACCTCTCACAAAAAAACTATACGTTTAAAAATAGCTAATTCCAATTCAACCAATCAACGTTCAGAACACATGTAACGAGAAAATAGGCAGAAAAAAACTCCGTGAGATATGTTTTATTGTTTATTGATATTGTTTAATATGCCGCGCTTTAATTACACATGCTCGTTGTTATTATCTTAAATCAATTAGTCAACTAGTTCTAATATATGAACCGAACACTAATGAATGAGGCTTCCACGGAAAAAAATAATTCTAAAATTCTAAAAAATTGCAAACACAGATACTAAAGGACTAACTATTAAACAATATTTTTAGTATATCTTTCGAGCATTAAGATATATAAGACCTTTTTACAATCAACTCTTTATATGCCTATTAAAAAGTACCAAGATTTTTTTTTTCTCTCGAAATCTTAATTATCTTTCTTAAATCCAATAAAAATTTAAAAATGAGTTATGGTCAAACTTCCAGATAAACTTTGCTTTTTTAATTAGTCATTCCATGATAATTTTTACTAGGAAAAGGATGTGACTAAAATTTATTATATGGGTTTTTAAAAGTAGATTAGCTCAGAAATGAAATTTTGAATCTGTAGTTCAATCCAACAATTTTGAAGTCTTAAAAATGAACAAATTAGCATTTTGATGAATTTTTGATTAGCGATATCTCTTAAACAAAAACAATTATTATAAAGTTTGACATATCATTGAAAAGATATTATTTAGTTTAAAAATACTGTTGGAGTATATATTTTTTTTTATGAAAAAAATAAAAATGAATAAAAAATAAACCATGACTTTATTTATTTACTTTAAAATTTTCAAGGTATATAGTGTTTGATTTTTTTTAAATTTCAACCATAGAGAGGTAAAAACCTTATAATTAAAAAAACAAATAAACTGTAGACTGGAAAACTCATAGTCTTAGGAATAATGGTGTGATTGATAACAATCATAACTTTATTTAAAAAGTTAAAAAAAGTTTTATCGAACACAATCTTTTATATCAAAATATAATAAATGTACAAAAATACTATATAAATAATGTTATGATTTTATAAATCATTAACATTATTCCTATATCTGTGAATGTTCCACTCTACTAATCATTCACTTATCCAAAATTCATCAAAATGCTAATTTCTAACTCTTTAAGACCTTTGAGATCATTTGGATATTTGTCAAATCCGTTTCCTTGTGAAAAATTTTCATGGGATAATCCTAATATAGATTAATTAATTTCGAAATATTAACACCTCCTTTCCCCTAAAGCAAAGTGTCCTTTTTTGACAATCAAAAAAAGTTAGTCTAATTTATGTAAAATTGAAACAATAACTAATGGCGGTTTTAAGGAGGGGGTATTTAGATTGTAATAAATAGAAGCCTTGCACATATCTTTTAATATTTAATAAAAATGTTATTGAAAAAAAAGGAAATGTCCTTTTTTTTTTTTAATATATTCAACAATTTTATTTGAAAATAAATAAAATTTTAATTTCTAAAAAAAGTGAGGATTCGAAATCATTTTCTGTAAAAAAGATTCAAAAATTTATAGCAAAATAGTTCCTATGTCCCTTTTATCTAAAGGACTCAAGCGAAAGAGTGGGCACTCCGTAGAAGAAGACCTTCTCTTTGGTGATTGGCTTAAAATTGTCAGCTGCCATAAGATCTATTTTAAAGGTCTTGACGGGAATTTATGTACTGTTTTATGGGCTTAATTTAATTATTTAACATAATTAGCCAATACTTATTAATTGCAATATATTTTTCATATTGTTAACGTGTAGTCTATTGTATTGTAAGTATAAGCTAATTATATTCGATAATCATTTAATATTATAATATTATTTTGTCATGATGACTTTCCTGACACAAGTGAATATGAAATTGATCTTATATTGATGATGATTCTACGTAGACCCGTTATATAGTGTTGTATGTATGTATAAATATTATTAAATTATCCCCTACAGAGAGACACTCCTATGTAGAAAGAATCACCTGAGCATTCCATCTGAATGCAAAAACAACTTTGCATGAGTGTTTTCAACTTGGATTTTTTTTTTACCATGAAATAATATATTAGTATTATATTCTATCTTACATAAATCAAAAAAATAAATCATAGGTTGCATAGGAAAATTATAATGTGAATATATTATTTGCAAGCGGCACTATACAAATATGCATTAAAATAATTGTAATATAGAACTACTTCATATTTATCAAAAGATTCCCAAGGGACGCATAATTGAAAAAGATAATTGAACATTTTTTTTTCTTTCAATTTCTCTATCCTAATTTCCATGATGTTAAAACTTATCGCAAGTTATACATAATATTGTAACAGTGCAGTGAATTTAGTTCAAGTCTTTAATCAACGGAAGGGGGCCTGATCCCACGTATTTTTTGACAAATTTTTCATTTGGGAGGGGGATACCCCCCTGCGGACGCCCCTGATCAATGTTGAGTCGTTCATAGTGACTCCAATCCAAAGTAGTGGATAATTCAAAATTATCCACCACCTTGCTCCAATCAGACTCCTCCAATAAATAAACACTGTAAATTATATTATACGGAATTGAATTTTTGGTTAACTTATGAACGCTTCAAAATTTTGTAAATAGAAGGATAAAATTAGATTTATTATGAACTTGTAAGGCTATCTATATTTGTTAAACGGTTCCGGTATTTACCACTTTTACAGATCCATAGCAATTCGGAACTCAGATAAAATTTTATCACCCTGGCGATATATATTGTATTTTCTTTATATATTCTATATTGGAATAAAAGCACAATATTCGAGACCGATAAGCAATATATTGCAGTTTCCGTACCGGTTCAAGAACCGCTAGAACTGCAAGACCCCTAAGTTTGGCTTATTATTCCTAGAGGTAATAACTATAGAGTATTAATAATATAATACTGTATTATATATTTAGGTAGGCTATATCAGGGTAGGTAACAAAAAAAGAAAATAATAAAAGATGTGTTGCGTGATTATTTTGGTATGCTAGGTACCGAAATATTTACCTCTTGTTTTTAAAAATAATCATATATGCTTTAACACAGTAGAATTAAAAATAAAGTATATTTTTACCCTTATGTCTATAACATTATTAAAGAAAATTTATGAAGAAAAAAAATCTTGCATAAAGTGTAATATGAAACAGCATTCATTTTCTTTTTTCAAATACATATAATCCTATAATGAAGCAATTGCATATTATCACTATTGATTTCAAAAATTGATATTTATCTGTGAGGAAATATTTCCTACATTATTATATGGTATGCAGTATGTATATAATCGTGAGAAGGATCATGTTTCAAAGTGAATTTTAATTACATCAATATTAGTAGTATACAACCACGGGTTGTAATTGTTTAGATGAAAAACATCCCATTTTAGCCCTTAGCTTTCTAATTATGTCATACGTCCTCATATTGCTTTCCTTTGATCGTCACAAACAGTCAAGGTAAGAAGAGGGTTTCTCGAAATATCTTTATTCCAACCCATTTAAAGAGTAATTATTATCATGTATTTAATAGCGATATGTTAAATACATGATCTAAATACACTCTGAATATCGTAATGGATCAACACTAATCAGTTAGACTTCAAGACATTGAGATAAAATAGATTAGTGTGTTTTTTATTACATATCAGCTGACTCTAAAAAAGAAGGAATCATGGAATTTATTTTCAAGACGAAGGAGGCAAAGTATTACAACTATTTTAGCATGTGGTGTAGTTACTTGTTCATCTATGTAAAAAGGCATTCGCTAAATTAACCTTATAAGAAAACCTTTCAAAGTGAACGCACGTGAAGAAAATACAAAATACAGTTATATTAGATTTAGTAATTTCAAAAAATAAAATCGTTATGGATATTCCGATTCGTGAAACGCTTCTACTTTTTATGCTATTTTATTCGAACAACAATGTCGCTGGATCATCCTCTTCCAATCAAAGTAAGTAACAGATGACATTTACATATTATTATGTATTTCAAGAATAAGGCTCAGGTCCAAAACATTGACGAATGAGTCTTCCGACTGACAACTCTCTAATTGTTTTGATTCAAAATCAGTCTTCTTTTTGGCCCTTAAAACTATTTCATCTGCAGTCAATTATGTATAATATTAAATATAATATGGCATATGCACTTGTTTTATAGGTATTGTGATATCTTTTGAAGACCGACTCGAAATCATTGATGGAGAATCCACAAACGTGATTGAATCTTTCTCCTTATCTCCAACAGTTAACTATATTGTGAGTATAACCTCAGATGGACATAAATTATTTTTAAGCGACTATCGGGATGAGGGAACAACTATCTTCGAAGTTAGTCTTGGAAAAAAATTACAAATCCTTCCTTTGGTTGAACGTAAGATATTTTTTTATCATAAATCCTTCTAAGATCAATTAATTGAAAATATCTTTTCGCTTTTAAGAAAATTCCCTGAATATGGCCGAAGGAATTGCATTTGATTCAAAGAGCAAAAAGCTATATTTCTCAGACTCCAGAAAACGTCAAATATCTTCAATTTTATTGACGAAAGAAAAAAAACTTCAGAATGTCATAACGATGGATTCGCCACACGGAAAACTTAGGGATGTTGCAATTGATTCATGCAATCGCCGTTTATATTGGGTCAACTGGGATTCCAACCGACCAAGAATTGAATTTTTGAATTTAGATCTCAACTCCTACAATTCATCAGCGACTCAGATTTTTATTGATTCCAATTTATCAAAACCTAGAAGTTTAATCTATGATTATTGGGATCTTAGATTATACTGGATTGATACAGATGAAAATCATAAATATAAAATAGAGCGAGCATTTTCTGATTCGAGTGGAAGGACAGTTGTTTGCAAGGGAAATGATAATTCTCCTTATGACATAACTGTTACTGAGAATCATATTTTTTGGTCTGATTGGATGAACATGGTAATTTGGCGAGCTCATAAATTTGGTGATAAATGTGAACTTACAGCTGTGAAACATTTGAAGTCGTCTAGGCCCATGGGGATCGCATCTCTTTCATTTCCTAATAAGTGCATTGAAAAAGAGTCTGTGATCAAGTATTCCACCGAGTTAGTTGAAGAAACAAATGATAACATTATGAAACCTTCAACAGTGACTATGTCCTCGGAAATATGCCAAAATTACTGCATACATGGAAATTGCAGTCTGTCTGCAATTAACTTTCCAATTTGTCATTGCCAATTTGGTTATAGTGGATCTCGCTGTCAAAATGATCTCTGTCATAACTATTGCTTGAATAAGGGAATATGTCGCTTTCCTACATCAAATAAAGGCAAGCCAATTTGTCAGTGTATTGGTGAATTTAATGGAGCACGATGTCAGTTTGATATGTAAGTACTACCCTGTAGGTATTTTAATAAGATCATCTAAATTTAAAGGAGGATCAATGCAAATACTCAATTAAGTGTTTAGATTTTATTTATTTGTTAACTTGTTCAGCATGCCTAGATTTCATTTTCTTTGCGACGCCATTCTTTCAAAATGGCGCAAGGACAAATTTGCATGAGTGTATATTAGTAAGTACATGGATTGCTTTAATGTACAAACTTAAGCGTTTAGTTCAAAAAGTAAAATAATATTTTCTTCCTGATATAATATTTTCTTATATCGCAATAGTTAACAATTAAAAATACTACAAAAGTAGTCAGAAATTAAAGTAACCTCTAAGTAAAATTAATTGTAAAAATGAATTTATATATTCACAGTTAAGGTATTCATTCAGAATTAATCGGAATTTGAAAGCATAATTGCATGCTTTAAATTTCAGGTCTAAGGATCGAAATAATGTTCAACAGATTAAAGAATCTCCAACTTCCAAGGTTTTCCTCTATGGATTTGTTCTAACTTCATCATCTACGGGATTATTACTCCTGTTGCTCACTGCTATTACTGTCAGAACATATAGGGAGAAAAAAGGAGTGTATGTAAGACAAAAAAATAGTTTATCAGAAAAATTTATTGATACTCCAGAGCCACCAAAGTCAGAAATATGTATTGGAAAGACGACAAATTGTTCTTCTTTTGTGGACATTGAAGATTGTTGCCAAATGACTTTATGTGACACAGTAATATTTTTATAATTTTTGCTTTATATTTTTTATATTATGACGATTATTTATTTACAGCCTTGTGTTGAGGCCACATTTCGTAAGCCAAGACGAAGAGGGTTAAGCCACGGTGATGACGATAAAGCAGTTCTTCTGGATAATGATTCGCTCGTTAACAAAGAAGAAAACCTTTTTTAAAACTATGATTCTCAAGAAATCGTACGGTAACCCTTAGGCAATATGTGCTTTATATACATGAGAGGAGAGATTCCTTCATTCCAGCTAAAAACATTGTAGTAGTTAAACCAAAGCATTCATTGATTATTTATTTTCCAAGATACATAATTGGATAGTAATTTTGAAATTGAACCGAGTTGATTTTCACTCACAAATATTCAAGGTTCAATGATATTTATAAATACCTCCTATTTGTGATACGAAGAACCTGATGACCTTGATATATTATATATTCGAAAAAGGAAAAATCACGGTTTCATTATGAAGTACATAATACTCCAAATGTGATACATATAATGTGTTATCTTTCAACGCCTTCCGCCCATGTCTTCAATCTGTAAGCATATTTTGTAGTCCGCAATGCTACTTTCTCACCATGAAGACAAACCAAATAATATACTACACATCATTGATTTTTCAAGAAAGAAAAACAATAAGATAGTTTAAGTAAACCATCATCATTAGTACCTACTGAAAAACTGACAGACATGGACTTGTAGCAATTCTACTTTCTATTAACAAAAATTCAATATTTTTCAGCAAGTTTGAATTTAATTTAATGGATAATATTTTTTAAAGCAAGTATTGATACTTTGTTTATTACTTATATGCGATTGACTACGTAACCAGATCATCATCGTACGTGTTGGTGAGGAATGTTGATTTAACCAAATTTACCCCTTTCTTTTTATATATACAAGTACCATAATTTATACATTTTGTTCTTTTTCATGAAAAAATTTATATATTCAATGACGGGTGATGTTCTCGTTTTAAGAAAACAGAAATACTTGTCCATTGCAATTCATTCAGTCGAAATACATAGTATTACTTTTATAGTCATAAGTATATAAATATATATATTTATAGTAGAATAAAGACGAATAATTAATTATTTAATCTGTTCATTCATATATGTGTTATGCATGTTCACTCCTAAAATAGTCTACATGAACTAGGTTACTGTATTAATGTCATATAGTATTAAAACCTATAAACCAATATCAGTAATAGATCTGTCATTTATAGAGTAAAAAAGAAGAACAGTAATCATATTGATCGGTCTATTAATGTTGAGTCATCCGTAGTTCCTCCAACCATATCCAATTATAAAACCGTGATTACGGTACTGACATGCATATATTGCGCAAAGCCAATGAAGTGAATCTTGACATTGTTTATCATAAATAGTAATTTTTCGAAAAAGTTGTATTAATATTTTCTAACCATTGCATTATAATCTAAAAGTATATATTTAGCAAAAAGTTATTAGATACCTTCAGTTTATAATTTCTCCCTTTTTCCAAAATTTCATGGGCAATGAAATTGCATAGATCCGTTTATTAGGTACATACAGTGCCAAAAATTCTCAAAATTGGGGCATTAGACTCACTAATGAATGTAGCCTGTGTTATATTACTATATATCTACTGGTATGATTCAAGTATAATACGTAATTATAAATATATTGTTTTTTGTAGTTCTAATTTGTGTAAATGCATTCAAAGAAGTTACAAAAAGAGGTCATTGAACACAAGACACTTTATATATTAGTAAAATGATGAATAAGGAACTTAACACTTAATCAGCTGGATAGGATCCAACGGTTTTAATTCCTTTGATGATAATTATAATGAAAAAAAACTGTTCTTGAAAGTTGTTTTCATGTATCAACTCTTAGCAAGAAGTTATATCGGTGCTTAGAACAAGTACTACTATTTTTGTATATATTTATATAACCCATTAGTCGCTCCTATTTTGACATCATAATATGACATTTAAACGATTTAATAACGTACGCGTAGGAGTGAATTAAATGGTGTGCAATAATTGCATAGAAAAATATCATCATAATATCTAAATCAATTTGATCTTTATTTTCATAGATCAAGGATGACAACAACATTAATACAAAAACAAGTTAATTTTGGCAACAACTAATATTAAAAGCTTTCAATTCTGTTAATTAGAACAAAAAATATATAAGTATGTATGTATGTATCAATTAAAATAAGAATAGAGCGTTTTTCTGACATCATACATTACTACATATTTGAAGGAAACGCCATTTTGAGAGCTTAAAGTTGAAATTTTTACTAAATAAAATATTGATGAAACAAGAATAAAAAACGATTTTACAGGGCAAATATATAATACAATTTTTGATAGACTGTAAAGTTTATGTCCTTTTATCGATTAGTCCCATTTAGACATCGATAGTTATTATCCACAATTATCCTTAATATTATTGAAAAAAGGGTTTTCATTGTTAAAAACACTTATTTGTTTAGGCCTCCAAAATTCCGTGCTGACGTCACGTGAAAACGCTCTATAGTAAATATATGGGAAAATACATAGGCATATTAATATAAATATATAATCATGTGAAACCTAAGCTGGTTTGTTCTCTGATTTCCATAAAATTACTAAGATAAATTAATCATGATTTTTGATTACTATCGCATTGTGCTCCTGAAGTTCGAGTGCTTTTCTATAAAACTCTTGAGGATTCGCAGTATTCCATTGTAAGAGGAGCTCTTCTCTCAACGATGGATCAACATGGTTAATAATAGACATTTTCTTCAAGTCTCCTTCAAGGTCTTTAATGTTTTTCAATAACATGTCTGCTCTTGAACAGACATTGGAGAGATTCAAGTTTTCTTCTTCTGTGCATAGATGAAGTAAATCTTTTAAGTCTTCGAAACCGTTCTGTGGTGCCGGATCAAGGGATAGATAATTATTCTGAGATCGATGATGATAAAGCGAAGAGAAAAACTCTCGTAATGTTCTTTTTCGAGAATGTGTTTCCTTTAAAGGTTTATAGCGAAAAAAATTATTGTTGAAAGAGGGGAGAAGATTAAATTTACTCTCGCTAAATAATTCAAATTTCTTCATTTTTAAATTAGCTAATGAATGATGATAATATTCTTTCCACGTCAAAATATAATTCGAAGACAAATGTATGAAACAAGTTAATACTTTCACACGTCGTCACTCGTTACCTTTATTATATCACGCAAACTTTCCTTCAAAAAGAGACAGAAAAAAGGCCCGAAATCATCTGGTAGTTAGCCAAATAAGTCAATCCCACCAAACTGCTATTTATCTCTAATATACTCCCAGACTATCATTATCATATTATATCTTCATCATTTTTTAAATGAATTTCATATTATTAAAATCTACATAGTATTTTGTTCGGTACTGTATTGTAATATTGCTTAGTAATATTTTATTAAAAGTGAAGTTATCCATTAGTAATTGTGTATCGATAGCCAAACCTTCTTTATAGAAATAATAAAATGGCTAATATATTATATAAACGACAAAGAATCAGCAAGAAATTGTAATCCTGTTCTTTTGAAAACGGAGCATATGTATGGAGAATAACGTATTACTTTGTGTGTTTATCAAAAAGAATAAATTATGAAATAGCCATGACGTATCAAGGGAGAAGAGGATAATCGACAGCTGCCAACAAAAGATATTGGGTATTTTTTCGTGTTAGTGATGTAACGCCGTAATTCATTCTCGGATCCTGTTCATTCTTTCGAATTCTCCCTTCTGGGAAATCCAGTGTTCCAAGTCAGAGAGTGGCAGACGGGAGTTACTAATAAGTGATGACTCATATTGATTGCTCATTACTCATTAGTGTTGCAGTTTTCATATCTTGATTTTAAAGCTTAGAGTTATGAAGTTTAATAATACATTGTACCTGCTTGAATGTATGTAGTTTCTTTTAGTTTATATGATCAAATCTGAGAGGAGAGCAGTTATTTATATAATTATAATCAAGAACAGAACATGAAAACCCCAAAAAAACCAATTTCTTATTCAAATCCTTATCATTTATGTTTCAACTTTCAAGATATTATTAAAAATTGCGAATTCATATTCTAGAATAAGAATTACGTTAATGTTTCCAATCTTGCCTACTATTAATAATATATTACAACTGAGTAAGTACATATCTTTTGTTCACGATTTAATTTATATTTATTCATATTCCTGGTTCCAATAATAAAATTTTGTTTTTTTATGATATGCGCGTCAATGGCCCCTCGAAAACAGATTGGTCAGAAATCAAAGGGTGAACTCCAGTGTATTTCATTGTCTTTATTTTAATTTTAAAACGTTTGTATTTACTATGTCCAGGGGCGATTTCATTTTTTGTTACGTTTTTGTTTTGTTTTTGGGGCTGATAACACAGGGGAATACAAATTTTTACCAATAAAATTATGCCAAGAATATAATTGATCTTTGAGCACAAAATCCAAATCTAATCTCTTAGTTTTTCTCTGGGTAGTCAGGTTTCAGAAAGATTTGAGATTATAGTAATTCTAGATTATTATCGTTCAGAGACATTTTTCATCTTCAAGACAATCACCAAATTGAAGTAAGATGAATAAACTGATGTATAAAGGTCTTTTCGGATTATAAAAGTTTTTTTATTGATTCTGTATCCTCTTCTGAACTAATTTTTAGGCTGAAAAATGATGAAAAACGACACTGTTCTTGAGAACATTATAACATATTCATCATTCATAGTGATAAGGAGTAACATAGCTCATATCATAGAAAAATATTCCATGTTTTATTCAAAAAAATAACTATTTAAAAAATAAGGATCTCCAAGGACTTAAGTTCGATTTGGTATTTTTTGAGTGATTCCAATTTTTGGGCAAATCGACAAAATTATTTTAATATTGTATATGATTTCAATGTCCTCATAATGACGTCAAAGCCTGTAATAATTAATAATAATGTAAATATTATAACATAATACTGCACTTCGCACAAATTCTAATAAAATAATTATTAATTAGGTATATTTTGAATATTTAAAATGATCTACTCATGAATGGATCTCTTCTTTGTTTATATCCTGGAATTCCCTTTCCCAATGAACGAGTCCACTCTACTTTTTTATGAAGCCTTATAGTTTTTCTCGGATGGATTTTCGTCCCGTCGTCCCTTGTAGAATACTGAGTTCTGAATAAGAATAATTTCATCTCTTGAGATGGATGATCAAGTTAGAAGTATCTTCCTTTGGTCCTAATTCTTGGAGAACAAAAAAGTCTACTTTTTCAGGTATTAATGAATGAAGAAGGGTCTTAGGCTTTAAAAAATGTCAAAGTAAAATTGTATTTAAATTTCAAATTATTGTATATTTTAGTTTTATGGCTATAACTGCACATTGTTGTAGTACCTAATTAATAGTAGATTTCACATCTAGAGCATTTTATCTGAAACTGAACGTAAATGGATCCTGCCATAGTTTCAAAAGTTGAATATATTCATTGTTCTATAGTGATGAATAGATTCCCACCAAAGGAAAGAGTCGACTCTACTCTAGTATGAAGCTTAGTTGTGTTCGGTTTTCTTCTTCGGCTAAATTTTCATCCTGTTATACTCTCTTAGATATTGGAATTCGAGCATTTCTTGTTTAGGATAAAGTATCTCGGGTCTCATCTTTTGTCCTAATTCATAAAGAAATTTTCGTCTTTAATTAATGAAGATCAATCGAAGCAAATGAAAAACACTTTTATATTTATAATTTGTCCCTCCATTTACTCAAATATTTTTGCATGTTATTTTTAATATATTTAAATTTTATAATTGTTGCTTATGTATAATATTCATGTTCGGATAACACCTAATATTTTACTTAATTATAGTTACATATATCACATAAAGTCTTTTATTTTATTCAATTACAATTGTAGTGTCTCGAAGAGGATGTATGACTTGATATTTACTAATTCAGCATACATATTTTATCACTCACTAATAAATGTAACTTTTAACTTATTAATAATATTTTTATTTTGAGTTAATAGGTAAGAAAAAATTATAATATGAAGACAAAGATATCTCAGATACACTAAAAACAACAGAAAATATAACTTAGAAAAGAGTAGATATATTTTAAAATACATATATGTATAAAAAAAAAAATATTTACAATATTTATTTAAGAATTTAAAATAAAAATTAGAACATTGTAGTTTTTAAATTTAAGAGGAGATAATATAAATAGCCCGACCTTAAACAGAACCCGGGGGGGGTCTATTAAAATAGATCACTAGTACCATCTCAGTACGAGATGCCAACCTTAAGCGTGCTAAGTTGACTAGAGTAACAAATCCAATAGCTAATGGGGAAGTTATGTCATTCATGACTTATGGTCTTAATTGTCCTGCCATGGATAGGCAATCCCAACATCCCCTCAACCTAACCCACAACGAATTTATTGGGTACACAACAGTGCAACTCTTCACAGACATACATAAATAAATAATCAAAATATATACATAAGAAGAGAAGTTGACACAACAAAAAAGGTGGAGATAAGTCTTGGACATAACTTAATTAAATAAATTTGGCTTCAAGGGTTAAATGCCGGGAGGCCCAGCAAGCGTTACTGGGCAGACAAATCACGGAAAAAAGGAGGAGGGAAAACGGTCAAGAAAACCGAAAAACCAAAAGTTTCAAATACGAAAACAAAAAACAATAGAAATAATTTTTTTTCGTAAATGAAGAATTACTTTTTATATGTTTATGACGGGGAAAATAATATCCAAAAAACAACAACAACAACATGCATCCATATGCTCAAAAATGTAAAAGTAAGCAAATAAGTGTCATTTAAAAATCCCCAAATATAACATTGGAGAAGACATGCAGACGAAGAAAAAAGTAGAATAAAGTATTCCTCCGCAAAACCAGTCCAAAGAGAGAAGTATGTCAAACTTTGATATGTAGAGATAATTCTTTGAGTGCAACTTTAAGCACGTGAGCCGAGCGAAAAACATCCGTTTATCATGAGGCATACCATGTGATGTCGTTTAAGACATAAAACTATAGTATAGTCCATTTAATATCCATTACCTAGCTAATTGGATAGTAGAATTAAAATTTGGGGATGGAGTATGAGTTCGTGGATTTTATTGAGTCGCCTTTTTATAGGATGATAGAGGGGACTAACCACGTTGAATATGGATGAAGTATACTTAATCAGTTTTTCTTAAGTCAGTCGTTAATTGTACCAGGATCATACAGACGATCCGGAGTATAATATGTAATGTCTTAAAAATATATATATGTCTTAAAATATTTCAAAGTTTTGAGAAAAAGGTCACGGAGGTCACTAATTCGCTAGAGGAAAATAAGGTGATCCCAGCTTGCATTAAGGGTGAAACTTATCCCCCTTCCCCCCGTTGTATGCCAATATTAATTAAATGGTCAAAAGTAGGCTTTAAAAATGCCTGAATGCCATGATTATCACTTATTATAATAGCTCGATAATTCAAGGGCATCCAGTTAGGTTATATAAGAATATTCTCAACTTTCTACTAAGAATATCAAATTAACATAAAAAAAAACAAAGCTGCGTTAATGTTGACTCAAGAGTTCAATAAAAAACACTATGGGGAGCAAATCATTAATTAACACAGGTAAAATTCCATACTGTTCAAATTTAAAGGGGGCCTATCCAAGTGGATTGGTTGGTTTTTAGAGGCCGCTTCTCTGTTGCAAGTGGGAGCCTGTTTAGTACGTCTGAGATGCCCGGGATTTAAAACAAGATCTACTTAGTAAGTTAAAAATGATCGAAAAGGCTGAAAATGGCTCAATACGCTCGTGAAAAAAGTTATGAGTCGTATAGAGTCAGCTATGACTTATGAGTGAAAAGATCTATTCATGATGAGTAGAGAATTTTAATATTCAAAATATACCTAGTTAATTTATTTGAGTTTGTGTGAAGCGGTATTATGTTATTATATTTATATTATCATTACAGGCTTTGACGTCATTATGAGGACATTGAAATTGTAAAAAATATTAAGATAATTTTGTCGATTTGCCAGTTCACCCCCCTAAAAGATGAGATAACTGACAAAATACCAAATCGAACTAAAGTCCTTGGAAATCCTTATTTTTTAAACTAACGATGGAATATTTTTCTATAATATGAGCTATGTATGCTACTCCTTATCACTATGAAGGATCAATAACTAATAAGTTATAATGGTCTCAAGAAGAGTGTCGTTTTTCATCCTTTTTCAGCCTAAAAATTAGTTTAGAAGAGGATACAGAATCAATAAAAACACTTTTATAATCGTAAAATACCTTTTTATTTAAGTTTTATTCATCTTACTTCAATTTGGGGATTGTCTTGATGATGAAAAATGTCTCTGAACGATAATAGTCTCGAATTACTATAATCTTAAATATTTATGACACCTGACGACCCAGAGAATAATTGAGATCAGTTTTGGATTTTGCACTCAAAAATAACTTATATTCTTAGCTTAGTTTTATTGGTGGTAATTTTGCCCCTCTAATTGTTCCCCTGTGTTATCTACGATGGTCGTTTGAAAGGTCCGTGCAAAGTCAGAGAGATGGCACACTGGGTCGTATCGAGATTGTGTTGATTTAGAAGAGGCTTTTTGTTGTAAGAACACACACCAACTTTAAGATAGATCTGTAAATTACTTTCTATTTGGTATTATTTTGAATCGAGGAAGTGGAGTGATTTTCAAAAAATAAACGGATAAGAATTTCATGGGTTGATTAAAAACTACTTTTTGAAAGGCAAAACGCCTCAATGGACTAATAACAAGCTTGTTAAACATTATGGGGACTTGGATTTAAACAGTCTATAAGTAGTTTCAAAATTTTCGGAGTGGCCATGGTAAAAGTGACGCTGAACGTTCTGGACGCCCTGTTGAGGTTACTACTCCAAAAATCAGTGATCAAATCCCTGATATGGTGATGGATGACAGACGAGTGAAGTCCATGAGACTGCTAGTGTTGTAAGCATCTCGAGATGACAGCCTATTTCCATTAACTTTACGACCACAACTGCTGAGGTGTGAGCTGGTACATTGTCGTGATGGAAAATGACTTTTTTGAGGGCCAATCGTGGCATTTTTCTTGCAGCTCAGTTTTTAAACGGTCCAATAACGATGAATAATTTGCACTTGTAATAGTTTTAACCTTTTCCAGATAGTCGATGAGGATTATTTCTTGCAAATCCAAAAGACAGTCGCATTAATCCTTCCGACCGATACCGAAATACACCAATCTGGCTAAAAGTTGGTGTTTCTTCTTCCAAGAGATGCTAATAACTAAACATGCTTCGATACGTGTCAGTGGTACCATATCTGGGACTTTGCATGGGGTTTTCAGACGAGCCTCGTATATTTATATACATATATACTAGCAGTAGTACCCAGCATTGCTCCGAGTAATTAGGCGAAGACTAAGAGACAAACTTTGCATAAATAATATAGAAAATAACTTCTAAAGAAATCCCCAATTTTACTCTCCGTTTTTCATAAGCACACTCTCACGTAACTATAGATGTTTCCTCCTCAAGAATGAAATAATAATAAAACAGTTTTGGAAAAAAAATTAAACTTGATGTTATGGCTGATGAGCCTAGGAGTACTTTAGTTCCTATACGGCTACATAACAGGGACTTGGATACACACTCTTAATGCTACATGCAAAACACCTGGGAGATTTCGTTATTATGACTTAATTGTTATTTAATAGATCAAAAATGTGTTTTTTTTTCATTCAAAGATACATACAGATAAACTTTGCTGTATTAATATAAATTTATGGATAAAAATGGTGTTTATTTGACTCAAAAGGTAAACAAATTTCACTCCTTCAACATACATACAATAACATACTAGCTCTCTTCTGTCCCAAAATTGATTAACTATAACCTTAAATAAATACATTTTTTGTATTAACGGAAGATGAATTGTATTATCCAATAATTCATATCCAATTATTTCCTTCATAAATAAAATGGTTCAATCGTTTATATTTTAAAAATAAGCGTTACAGTTTAAGGATTAAATAAATACAAATGGATCGAGTATTAAACGTGCTCTATAAGAGTTTTATAGTTTTAAATTTGATCGAAGATATCTTTTTTGAATTTTAATGAGAGAATCCTCTTTTTTAATATCTGGAATAGCAAATAAAATAAATAAGTATGTTAAAATTCCAACCACAGAATGTAACCAAAATATTCCATTTACACCAACTGTACTCGCCATTTGATATCGTGTCATACTAAATACCAGAAGGAATGACCACCACAATGAGGAACTCAAAGACATGCCCAGCTCAAACCCTCGAACTGGAATACTTTCTACAGTTAGAGTCCAGCTTAATGCTCCTATAAGTATGAAAACATTGTACAATTACTTAATAAACATTTATTATATATAATTACCCAAGCCAAAAAAATGAGATATAATGAATAGGAGGATAGTAGATTGAGCTAGCCAATTCGAGATTGGAACATTAAAAAAATATGGTAGGCTAGATGCAAATAGTAGTGAAGCAGTAGAGCCTGAAGTGGAGATTAGAAGTATGGATTTGACTCCTATTCGGTTGATAAGAAGTGAAGACACAATTGACGATAATAGCATTGCGATTGTAAGGATCGTTACTTTTGGAGATGCATTTTTTGATATAAAATCTAAGTCAGGTGTGAAAAAGTATACTATTGGTTGCAGTCCAGTCAGTGATGTTAAGAGAAGAAATGTCACTGATGATAGTAAGGGTAAGATGATAACTCTGAAATTGAATTTGTACATAAAATGTGAAATAATTTTTGTTTTGTAGAATGGATCCAACCTTTCTGTCATATAGTCCATGAATGTTTTGTTTTTGGTTGTCATAATTGTTGTGGGGGAAAAAGCATCATATAAATATGCCAAACC
This sequence comes from Lepeophtheirus salmonis, assembly GCF_016086655.4. NCBI lineage: Eukaryota > Metazoa > Arthropoda > Copepoda > Siphonostomatoida > Caligidae > Lepeophtheirus > Lepeophtheirus salmonis. The sequence goes on from NC_052135.2 coordinate 63,170,931, forward strand.
GTCTGCCATTTCTGAATACTCCTCTGCAATGCTAGCAGACTTTCCACGAAGCCATTGTATCGACCGCACACAGCTAGTTTTTCTATCTCTAACAGCAAACAAATATCTAGGAGTCTCCGGAAAGAGCCTCATTGTAATAGGCAAATATATAACAAGATGTACAATATTAACTGCAACCAAAATATCTTGAGATCTAATATGGATTGAAAAATGTGATTCTGGTATTAATTTGAAAATTTGAACCAAAAGAAATCCTAATAAAAAGAATGTTGTGTTTAAAACCCCAAGAATTGTTCTCCATGGTGGCTTGAGAGATTCTACAATGACGATCTGTGTATGGAGGAGGAAAATACAACAATATATTTGTATATGATAAACTGTGTAATTATTTCTTACTTGATGAAGAACGAACTCAAGGCCGGACGCAAATCCAGTAATGAATTCCAAAAATCTCCAAACCCTTTTGTCATCTCTGAGGGTTTCACTAAATAAAATACAAATAGAAACTGCAAACAGTATAATAGTCGGTAGAACAGATATCCTTATTCGACCAAGTCGAAGAAGTAGAGAGAGGAATATTGCAGAAACAAGTCCACCAAGAAGGATGAGACTTTCCGACCATTGATCTGCTTTTTGTGATTCATATGTTATCAGACCTATTGCAATACCACTTGATGTAGTACCTAAGTATGTTAATGCGAAAATCAAATCCTATGAATGTCCAAAATATTAACATATTGACTATATTGCTTCAATAACTCAACGAACCTTAATTTGAAAAATTGAGCCGGATGAAAAATCATTTCTTGTCCCTTTATATTTAATTTGACTGATTCCACCAATAGTTGAGGACAGGTCACTTGGATCGATGAATCGGAGTCTTTTAAGATCTATATTTGTAGCCTCATTTTGAGTAACGAAAAAAGGATGCTGGAAATTATTGGTATTTAAACTATAGGATGATTGGGAAGTGATGGTGTCTCCATCAGTTGAGGATGGTGTGTACACTGTAGAGTCTTCGTAGGATTCACTTTTTTTCATTTTATCAACTGTTATATTATTAACTAATGGATTAAGGACGCATTGTTCGTTGTTATAATGTATTTTATTAAAATCTAACTACAACTCATATATCCTTGGCTTCTTAAAAATAATTAAATACCTATACAATTTCTAGTGAAATTTATCGGAAGAAAGATACTGCGCGCTGGTGTAAGTACATTCCCACGTACGTACTTACAATTACAATATTCTTACTTACCCGTAAAATTCATAATTATGTTCATGTAAATTTTTCTGTCAACTAGAAACATGATGTGTGCATATATTCATATGCACACATCATATTTCATTAATGTGTGCACTTTTATTTGTGAAATGCGATTATTTTCTTGATGTGCTAATGCACTAAGCCTTAAGTTTAAATTAGAACAATTCTCCTAAAATTATGCATAAACGTAATCGTATTAATATTTGAAATTGTTAGAAATGAGTTTGAATGCTTTTTTAATCATTTAACATTTTAAAAGGTTTTTTAAACATATTAAGAACCATTTACATTCATTATCACTATTGACTAATGAGTAATGACTAATGACTATTTATGTGGTATCAGTACTATTCAGCAGTTATTATCATAGATGAAAATAATACTATCTACCGGTTTGTTAAAAAGATAAAAAATTAAGGTGGTCGTCCTGACAATTTGAAGAATGCTTTGGAGGAGAGCAGCTTAGCTGGTAGACGTTTCATTAAATTAGCTGCGATTAGCTGCCTATGAGATGAAGAATTAAAAAAAAAACAAAAAAAAACTCCGTATCTAGCAATGATATAGGAAGGAATTACTCAGATGCCGATCCTCAATTCGTCTTCAAGTTGAACAAGGACTTACACTTATAACTAGTGATGTAAATCGTATGTATTTTTAGCTGGTCCGTTTTTTTTAAATTGTAATCTAAAATATATGAATTTTCTTTTTATTTAGTTGTTGTCATTATTATTTAGTTCCTGAGTAGTGAATTCCTTTCCGACTACATTCAATTATATTCCAAACCTGATTGATCATACGTATGGGCTCATAAAAGATGGAAGGTAATCTAGAGCAGGGATTCTCAATCTTTTTTGAGTGATGTACCATAAATAAAGTATTTTTTTAATCCAAGTACCCCCTAACCAGCACAAAGCATTTTTAGCTTCAGTGACAGGGGCGTCCACAGGATGCTATTTTTTTTTCTGAAGTTATTGATTTTGAAATTTGTTTTCAAAAATAAATCCAAAAAATTATATTTTTTCCAAAAAAAAAATTCAAAAATCCACTGCTATTCACAAAAAGTATTTTTATTTTTTTAAATTTCAAAAATCCATATATATTCTCAAAAAAATTAAAACAACCATATCTACTCTACAAAATTCATTTTTTTGGGAAAAAATTTCAAAAATCCATAGCTATTCTCAAAAAATTTAAAACAATCATTTCTATTCCAAAAAATTGAGTTTTTTGGAAATAAATTAAAAGAAATTTATCTCCAAAAAATTTAAATTATAAAATTTTTATCCATGGAATTTTTGAATATTAAATTTCTTGGATAAAAATGTAAAAATCCGTAGCTGTTCACAGAAAATTAAATTTTAAAGATTAAATTTTCTAGTAAAGAGTAAAAATTCCTGAATTTGGGGGCTACATCCCCTCTAGCCAATCCCCTACGGACGCTTCTGAGTTATCTATTACTTGTAAAATATTCTTTCAAAATGCCAAGTACCCCCTGGAGTGCCTCGAAGTACCTCAAGGGGTACGTGTACCACCATTTGAAAACCCCTGACCTAAAGGATTTGTTGCAGATTATAATTTCAAGTCTTTGTTGGACTCTGTGAAGAATTGAGGTTCGACATCAGAGTAATTATTGCCTACGTCCTTGATTATTTCCTTCCTCCTCCTCCCTTGTCACAGCTGATTGTACATGATTTAATGATTAGTATATTTGTACTTTAGTCTCTAGAGGGCTACCTGGATGAGCATTAGCTACACTCGTTCGATGTTATGTGATAAAATATCTGCAATATTTCATGAATATGACTACATTGTAATTTCTTAGATCAAAAATGCCTTTTTTTGTTGTATTAATATAGATTTATGCATTAATTGTTAATCGTATCAATGACTGAGTATCTATACGAAACGAATTCTAAACAGGGCCCTTGATTCATATTAATTAATTTAAAAATAAATCCTAAATAATACCTCTTTCGAGTTAATAATAGGTAGAGTCAGCTGCTTTAAATCATACAAGAGTCATCTGGTAAGAACAGCTCTTTATCTTAACTAAAAAAAATCTTTCCTAAATAAAAAAAAACAATAATCAATATTACTTTATTCTTAAATTTATTAATTTCAAAATATTAACCACCTCTCCTTTCTTTGTTTTTTTACAAATCCCAAAATATGGTCACCCTAATTAAAGCGATATTACATGAAAATTGAACGACTAGGACTTTGAATTTTAGTTAAAGTCCGTAATGGAATTTAATGTGATATGAACTTCTACATATTATTATGCATTTTCCAAGTGATTAATCTTGCTCCCAGGGCATCCGCAGAAGGTGGACTGGAGGGGCTGTAGCCACCCTCAAATTAAGGAATTTTTTATTTTATTAGATATTTTTTGTCATTCAGACAAAGTAGATAACAGAGCAAAATTTAATACTTGACATTTTTTTCCAAAAATTAAATTTTTTGTCAATAGCTGTCAATTTTGATTTTTTTCTCCAAAAATTTAGTTAGCTATGAATAGCTATTGAATTTTTGAAAAAAATTTAATATTTGAAATTTCAAAAAATTATTATATTTATGAATACCTACGGGTTTAATTTTTATTTTTTTAAATTTTAATTGAAATGAATATAATCATCCCAAATATAATTCTGCTGACGCCCCGGTGCTCAATCTATTGTAAGTGTCATTCAATAGGATTTTTAAAAGTATGGCATCAACTGCACACAATTTTGTATAATAACTATTGCTAAATCGGTCTGGAACTACTGTTTTTCTATAAGTACGGCTCTAATAAAATTTATACTGTCTATGTCAGTCTTTTATGGGTCTTCATAGTAACTGCAACAGCTGAAATGACGTAATTACTAACTAAGCCATTTAAGTTCTTGAAGTTTTATCTAATCTCTTTTTAAGAGACAAGATGCCTCAAAAGTGGCTATATATAAGGTGTGTCGATAAGAGATTTCTTTGCTTTTGTTTACTGACTATTTTGATGACGTAACAGATGAGCCAATTTAGGCGGAAATTCGGTAAAACAAATCGTATTAATATATAATGTAGTATTATTTTCTCATCAGACAATACTATTAGTGTTAATTTTTAATGAAAAAATGTCTACACATAAATTTCCAAATAAATATATAAAAATAGCGAACATCTAATGGATTTGTACTGATTGCCACAGCACGAATACGCCTAGTACCTCGTGAAGAATAGATAATTCTTGTAACAATATGAATTAACACTTAAAATTAGTCAGTAACAATTACTTTGGCTCAATTGTGACGTTGTCACCTAACGTTAATCAGACTGCGTTGCAAGTTTCTTATCGACACTCCTTATATATAGTCCCCCTGAGATACCTGAAGTTTAAAATATGAGGTGTGTGGCTAGAACTTATTATTATACGTTTTTAGCTATCCTGCATATTTTTTTTCGTTTTTATATCCTCCAATGCTAGCCATGAGTGAAGAAATTAAAAATATATCCAGGACTGAAAAACTGACTTAATGGTCCTTAGGACCGTTGAATGGTAAAAAGTTCGGACCTATAAAAAAGACTGAGAAAAAAGGGAGGGAGACTGATGAGGAAATCAATCCTAGGACTGTTCAAACACTAATCATAATACATTATATAAGTATATTATTTTCACAAGCCAAAGTTAATCAGATAACGTTTATAATATTTTTGTCTGAGAATTTTTTAACACATACTGAAGGTTGTTGAGTGTTCCTTCATCCTTGGAGATTACTTGTCGTAGATATTTTTTTTTTAGCATCAAAGGATTATATTAATAAGAACAACCTTCTTGTGGAATTCACACTCCTAATAAAAAGATCCCCCTTAGCCAGTTGCAATCCTTCTGACACAGGAAAAGTATCAAATTACTATGTTCTATGTTTTTATTTTTGAAAAAAGAAAAAGAAAAAAAAGATCAATGTCATTGCTGTTGAGAAAATGAAACAATTTTTTCATTTCTTTCAGGAGGGGGGAGGTATCATATATGGGATTGGCTATTTTTATTGTACATGATTTAATATCTTAAGAGGTATAATTATTATTTCCAAGAGTGGCATATGGTAAATTGACTTTATTATAATAATCATACATAATTATATGTACTAAAAAGTAAAACTTGAAGTATTTGAAAAGTTTCTTTTTTCTTTTTTCTCCGGTTTTGTATAATTTTCATATAGTTTAATCACTGAAAAATGAATAGTTAGTATTAACTTATATGCAGGGGGGGCGTAATCAACTCAAAGGTGGGGAAGGGGGCAAGATGGATAAAAACTACGTCACGTATTGATGACAGCATCATAATGCAACTTTACAACTATTAAAACCCCTGTTTCAGTGCTAATTTTTACAATGAGGCTTAGATATTGACAGGATAAGGGGCGTCGTTCATATTGTTTCTTTAATTTGAACGGCCGAGGGATTTTTATTTCACGATCAAAGGGGAAAAATGTTGAAACGTGTTTGATATATCTGTTCATTTCTTCACTCCGTTTTTATTGTTCTCAAAGATATTTTTTATCCCAAGACCAAAGCTGAAACGATGTGTTCAATTTTTGTCAAAATTTGGTTGGCTACAATAATACTTTGTTGTCTGTTGGAGCTACTGTGAGTATCATGAATTGCTTTATAAGTAACTGCGCAACCTTCCTGAGTTCATCCTGTTGTTTATGAATTCAACGTTTTAATTGAATTCAGAAGAATAATTCTTCAAAGGGGAATAAAAAATGGGATAAGTTTAATAATTAAGTGACTTCATCTGCAGTACCTCAAAATGGAGATCTCAGAAGGAAAAAAGTATATATATTTGGATAATTATTGATCACTTGCTCTTTGTTTATAAAAAAAGAACGAATGAATGGAAAAAGTGGGAATGATCTGCTTATAGTCTATATCAAAGGATGGAATTTTGGAGATATATTAGAAAAATCTTACTTTATTCAACTTTTTATAAGAAAAATAGCAGTTTCTTTAATGCAGATTGGACTTTATATTTATTTACTAATGCATTTAAAAACAATTTACATTAAAGATAGGTGATAATTTTTCTTTCAGAGGGAGATATTAACACCACGATGACGTATTAAATCAACAAATAAGAAAAACCGGTTTTCCCTTTCGCTAAAATGTGTTTTTCTCTACGAAAATCCCATCGATAGTTATCTCTAAATGTTTTTGTACCATGTACATGAATGCATACCCCATTCTTTGTCCCTTTCCTAATAAAGTATGTCGTCAATGCCATAACAAAAAAAATATTGATTATTGTATTATGTAATGCCCCTTGAAGAATCTTTATCGTTATTTTCTTACATTATTAATAATTCACGATAGTGAAAGTGTATTTCCCCACTAATTTTTCCGTATGTGTAACATTTGTGGTCGTAAAAAATGTTCAACATAATATCAACATTTACAGACTGATATACAATGTACATTTGTATATACCTCCTTTATGCTTTTACCTAGATAAGACACGTTTGGTCCTAACAATCACATCTGTCTATGAGGGGTTACATTTTTTGTGCGGATAAATAGCTTTGAACTTTTTATTACAATGGAAGACGATAAACATCAGATTGGGGAAAATACTTTGTTAGTTGTCATTAATTTTATTATAAGCTAAAAAACTTTACACAATATAAATTGACAAAGTTTCTGTTTACTTTAATCTGTAACAGCATAAAAGCTTTAAACGTTTTGTACAAATTTAAATCTACAAAATACTACAAATACTACCAACAAAATGTTAATTTTTCTGTTATTTTTCAACATTTGTTGCTTTTGTTTAACTCCATGACTTATTATTTTACAATAGGTATATATAAAAGTCATTGATTGTTCTTTTTTTCAACATTGAAATATTATCTGAACTTTGTTTGTGAATACTTATACGCTATGTTTGAAAAAATGGATTTAAAAAAATAAAGAAAATAACTTTTCTGACTCAATAAATGGTCATATGTACGGAAGGAAATCCTGTTTATTTTGGACATGTTAAAAAAAAGAAACCGAAAATAAACACAATAACTCTGACAATTTGAAGAATATTTTAGGGGAGAGGAGCTAGCTGTCATGACGTTTCATTAGATCAGCTGTGGCAAGGGAGGGGGGGGGGGAGAGAAACATATAAGCAAGTTCATTAACAAGAAATACTCTAATCTCGATCCTCAATTCTACATGGATTTCAACAAGGAATTACAATTATTACTCCTAAACAAATCCTCAAGGATACTCTCCATCTTTTATGAGCACATACGAATGCTCCATCAGGTTTTGAATATAATTGAATGTATTAGTAAAGGAAGTTCTCCTCAGGTGTTAAATAACAATGACAATAGCTTAGGAAAAGAAAATTCACTCTTTAGTTGTCAACTCCTAAAAAAAGGTTGAGCTTAAAAATGCACCTGATTTATATCACTAGTCATATGGGTCTCGTTTAACTGATTTGCAATATTGGATGTACTTAAGTCCGCACCAAGCAAAGCCAATATCTTCTCGCTTTCGTCTCTCTTGTTATCATTCTTTAACTTATAAGAAAAACTTTTTTTTTTACTGATAAATGTAAAATATTTTTTTTTCCTTAGGATGAGGATTCAAAAATTAGAAAATATTAGAAGCCGTTTTCACTTCTCCATATTTTTATTTTGTGCGATTTGTTTTGCAAACTTTTGGAGCAAAAGTTGGTAATTCAAGAATTTTCTACACTTCTGATTCAATATATCCCCCTCCATTCTGAATGTTGGCTTCAATACGGGGACGAACATAAGTACGGATGGCCTTGATGAATTACGAGGACAAGTTATTCTACCCTCCGTGATCACGACCTTCAGGGCATCGACATTTGGGTGACGAGTCTTGTTTGTCTTGCCCTCCAAGACGCACCAAACAGCAAAGTCTAGGGGGGGTCACGTCGGGTGAAGACGAAGGCCAGAATTCTCCCGACCAGAAGTAAGCCATGTTCTCCCTGCAGAAATGCTGCATCTTCTGGGACGTGTGTGCAGGGGCACTGTCTGGGGTAAACACATAGTTGTTCCTGGGGAACGTGCTCTTTAACCATAGAAAGACATGGTACCTAAGGACCTTGTAGAAGATATCCATGTTGACTTTATCGTTGGCCTTGAATAATTAGGAAGGGATCTTGCTGCCGTCATACGCCACGGACCAGAGCTGGATGTTTGGTCCTGAAGGAGCCTCAACCTGATCTCTTGATTCAGCGAAGAAGTGATCATTTCTACTGTTCAGAATAGTGCCCTCTTTCGACTTGGGCGCGGAGGAACACTCTGTGGCGTTTTTCTTGTTGCTCGAACAAAAAAACCATCAAATTGTAGCTTTTTGTCAACTCTTTCGAATGGCGCCAAGTACAAAATTGTCAGACTAATAGATTTGAGGCTAGAAGGTATCGAAAAGGATTCTAATTTTTGAGTCCACATCTTGTCAACTTTTTTCTTGGACAGTCACTCCTTTTAGACACGATTTTCAGGGTTTATACTTTTTTTTGCAACACCCGGTATGTTGTCTATTTGCCTTAAATGCGGATGCTTTAGCGAAATATAGATGGATTTTGTTGAACCAATTGGGGATGAACGTTGTTTACTTATATTTGTTTGTAAACAAAGCGTCAGAGAGTGACACTACCTTGTGACAAAATAATACAACCACCTGAATGATAATGTTATTTAATAAAAATTAATAACATTTATGTATGTTTCTCACTTAGAGAGGGCTGTCAAAATTATTCCAAGCATGTGCAATTTTTTGCACAACAGGCTATAGACTATCATGTCATCTTGCGGATAATATATATATATGTATATTTAGTTTGCACATGTCCTATTGGAGTATAAGTTTTCTCTTGAACTTGAAGTTAAAGATAAGCCATTTTCTGGTACACAGGTCGGTTCAGTTCTTTAGAAATTCAGAAACTCGAACTTTTTGATCCAGATCCAAACCCAAAATTAGACGGATACTTATTTCGAACTTTATGAACATTTTACCTGATGATTGGACATAAATAAAATAGGATCCGGATTAAGGTTGAGATAAATATGTTTTTATCTCTATGGAATAACAATGTGGACTCAAATCTGAGGACATTTTTGAATGTTTTTTTTATAGTATATTCTTTGTTGGCTCAAATTAGTCAATAATATCTACGTGCTAAGGTCTTGTGATTCGATTACAATAACAAAAACTAGATTTATTACTCTGTTATCAAATTGGAAAAGTTGTACTAGTCTAATACGTATATTGATTATATATGAATGGATTTTAAATAAAAACCTTTTGTTGTTAAAAAGTTTCGTGATTAAATTATTTTCTTTTATATTAGTTGTTATGATGGTGTTATCCCATTATTCATTAACATGGAAATTTACATAGCTATCCTTTGTCAGCTGTCAATTTTTGTACCATTTTATACCCCTTACTAGTGTTATAAACGTTCATTGTTTGTATTCTAATTAAATCCAGTTATGCTGACGATTATTTTCTACTATTAGTATTATTGAAGAATAATCACTCAGTTAGAAAAAATAGTGACTATTTAATGTCTTGTCTGCTGATGTGATATGCTATTATCTCAGTAAAAACTCACAGAATAATTCCGTGTGAAAAACTTAATCTCAATGCAAAGTTTATATCACAATAAAAATATGCTTAAATAGCCTCCCTTAATATTCACGAAGAAATAGTTCTTTGAGGATTGATTTTGTTGTTGAAATATTGAATTACCTAGATAGCTCCATGATAAAATAAGTTTATAAAATTATTGTAATTGTTGAAAATGCTCTAAATTATTTTCCTCCCCTTACAAAAAGGAAAATTGAAAGAAACTGAAATTAAGGAAACAGATTATGAGTTATTGAAAATAAACAAAATGCTTACATAAATTTAATTTATTATTTGTGAAATTTATATAGTTTGTGTTAAAAAAAGATTGGAGTCTACAAAAGTGCTGATGGAATTACCTAGAGTTAAGTAAATGATAATTGTTTTCAATACTGTCTAAATAGTGTTTCTTAAATTAAACAATAGTTTGTTGCCAAATCCTTGGCATAAAGATTTGCAGGTTTTGCACCACAAACTAGCCTAGTCACCTAAATTTTGTTCATAAATAGGAATGTCTTTTTTATAATGTGACCTTTTTCAATGTAAGGTAAAAAAACTCAATGAAAACTTATTGAACTCAGTCCGAGACTTAATTTTTGTGTACGTCCAAAATTATTTTTTCTTGGCCGATCTGGACATATATTTTTGTCTAGACCAAAATTCAAATGATAGGCCAAAATTTAGATCAAAGTCCGACATTTCTGAAAATATAGTATTTTTCCTCTCTCTTCTAAACAAAAGTTTTAAGTCCGTATCAAGGTCGATTTTTTAGAATTTACAAAGAGACCGTTCGAGACCAACATTAGTCAAAACTAGTTAAAATCATAGTCTCAGATTGGTATAGAATTTTTCAGACCGAAACCAACACTGGTATATATATATATATATATTGCTAACCGCAATTACCTGAGAAAAAAACACAGAAACTCTCCAATAAATAGAAATCCGACTACTTTTTTAAAAATTTTATACACTGACAAGAAATTACAGTTAAAGTACCTGTTTTTCTGGTAATATGCGGGTATTTTTACCTTGATGTTCCACGTACAAATCCACGGAGACGGTTATTATCCGGAACCATCCCTACTAACTGATTTTAGACCTTTTTTATATATCTTTTTTAGGAAAGGTTGCGAAATACTATATATATTATGCACATCGTCCTGTATATTGTCCTTTGATAAATACCAAAGGTAATATACAATGTTTAATGTTCATAAGTAAATTTGTCCAAAAGTACTATAGATCTGCTAATAAATACTAAATAAGTTAACTATTTGCTTCAAATTATGATATATTCAAGAACCGGTTTATAAAATGATACAAATTTTCAAGAATGTTATTCAATGGGCATGAACGTTGTTTACTTAAATCAGTTTGGAAACAAAGCAGCAGGGAGTGACGCTGCCTTGTGGCAAAATAATACAACTCTCTGATGATAACATTATTTAACATAAAATAGAGGTGTATGTTAATCACATGGAGGGTGCTGTGAAATTTTTCTCAGCATGCACCGTTTTTTTAAACAACATGCTACAGACTGTCAAACCACTTTGCAGATAATTTATATTTTTTGGTTTGATCATGCCCTATTTGCTAAGCTCATTTTTATATAAAACTATTTATGTTAAGTGATGGAATTAAATATTGGGCATTGGTTATTGAATAAATATTAGTATTCTATATTGTACGATTTGATCACACCATTTTGGGTTTTGGCTCATTAAACATTTCATCAAGCGTTTTTTTTTACCCTTCTAAAATATGCCTACTTATATGGTATGCATATAGGTATTATATTTGTTCATATATATTCTTGAATTGATGATGTGTATAAGTAGAATATTAACACTCGCACATCCTTCATTGAAAAGTTGGATTTTGAAGCTTATTCAACGACAATAAACTCTTTCTTAGTGAAGGCATTTAACACATTATCCTCAGGCAATACAATTATTTTGTAAATTGCTACATGTACGATTTAATAAATGAACTGCCTGTACATTAACGAAACTTTTAAAAAAATGCACTTTATACTCAAATTTAAAATAAAAGTTATGCCTGTTCAGGTTTTTTTCCACTTTTAAAAATGTTATAAAATTTATTTTTGTTTAAAAATACAATATAGTATGTAAATAAAATTAAAAATCAAGTATGTATCCATAGGATATCCGTATTTTGATATGCAACTCAACGTTACCACATCAACGCATAAATATATAATGTATCTTGTTGTCAGCTGTTGGTATTCCTCTAATTTCCCCCTTATTATTAGAGCTCTGAACTTTGATGGGTTCAATACGAATCAGTTTTGGTTTAGCTTTAAATAATTTCTAACAATTATTGAATAATAACTCCATAGTTGGGAAATGTTGGCTTACTACAAACTGATTTTGGGCTATTTTTCTGTTTCTTTTCGGAGAAAAGGTGTTCATACGGATACAAATAAAAAAAGTTTATTTTTAAGACACATCCTATTGCGACATCTTCGAAACTTTTGAATTCAGGGTCCTCAGACCTGTTCTGATTGGGGGTCTCCACGCTGTATAATTAAAAAAAAAATTGAAATATACAGATTGCGTAGTAATTTCTAAAAAATTTCATAACCGGAATTATAATTTTTTTGGTCAAAATGAGCTAGAAAAGAGTTACATTTTTAAAAAATGTGCACCCAAAATATCAAAATTGAGTAATTTGTATTTAAAAAAAAATACAATTTTATAATAATAATTTAAAATATTAGTTTGTTTTTATATTTATCATAATTTATGAATAAATTTTGCTATAATATGTATATCGACAAATCAAGATTTTAAAAGGATTGTCCTCTGTTAATTTTTCCATCTGATCAGTATTAGTAGTTTTAAAATACCAAAAGACGTCAACATGAGGAGTTGAAGTTGGCAAGATTTTAAGGAGTCTAGTTAGATGGAACATCTCATCATCACCACCACTGATATTACGTCCATCCTTTTGTATAAATGGAAGATCAGGATTTGGTATTTTGGCGAGGAAGTAATGCACATTTGTTGCAAGAGTCACTTCGGATTATTCAACAGTAAATTTTGTGTCAATTTATACTTCCTCTAATTGGCTGTTGTTGGAATCTGGCTTCTTCACATATCCGATCATGTAATTATAACCATGATTTCATTACACGCAATTGCTCATTATAATCCTACACCCAACGTAACTACTCTCGTTGTTGTGCCCATTTAAGCATTTGTTTTTGCCTTTTATGAGTTTTCTAAACAGCATTTCTTGGAGCTTATGAACTATAGCTAATCTTTAAGTGATAAAAAAGTAATATTTATTGTCTATGTAATATTGGAAAACCTAATGATCATACCCAAGTCTTTAAGTGAAGAAATTAGTGTCAGACAAACTAGTTCTGAATCATCCAAAGCTACTACCCCCGTTGTTGTGACCATTTAAGCAGTTGTTTTTTACCATTCAATGAGTTGTGTATCATAATTCTTGATACTTTATGTTAAAATATAATCATATTTTATGATTAGATTTAAAAAAAAAAAAATGAATACTTACTGTTTGATAAAAAAATATCCTTCCCTTCGACTTTTTCTTTGATTTTGGAGATGACATCATCACCAACATCTTCCATTAGTTTAATGATGGTTCCTCGGGAAGGGACGGGGTTCAAGGGAGAAGAGGGAATCGACAGCTGACAACCAAATACATAGGGTATTTTTGTGTTAGCGAGGCAACGCCGGGATTAATAACAATGAAATGGCCAATATTTTTTTATATAATAAACGACGAGGGATCAACAAGAAATAGTATTCCTGTTCTTTCGGAAACGGTGCATACGTATAGAATAACTTATTACTTTGTTTATTTATCAGAAAGAATACATTATGAAATAACCATGACGTATCAAGCGAGAGGATGGAATCGACAGCTTATAACAAAATACTTGGGGCATTTTTGTGTTAGGGAGGTAACGCTAAAGGACTCAAATGGAAAGAGTGGACAGACTAAAAATCTACAACAACAGCAAAAATATAAGGGAATTCAATTAAAAATTTAATTTTTAAAAATAAATATAAATTTCAAAAAGAACAGAATTTACTTTTTAGATATTAAATACTTAAATGATTCTAGACTATAAACTTAAATAATATTATTTGGAAAAAATACATTTGAATAATTAATTATAATTAAATGTGGCCAATGATCAAGGCATGTGTTGCTCAATTTTAGCATACTTGCACTTTTACTACCCCAAACATTGTTCCTCATTCATACTTTCTCTATTCGTCTCTTTCGAGAAAGTTTAGTGTGTATCTTAACATAAATATTTGGCAATATTTTCGAATAAATTTTGTCTTAATATTATGACAATAGGGTAGGAATTTTATTTGCTGTTTCTTTTTCAATTAAATCTTGCTGGATTTTAGTTATATTTCTTCAATCATTTAATTTTTTAATTTTATTAACGTTGCGAAATCGCTTCTCGGCTGTAATGAATATATTTTCGAAGCCTTCCTTGATACAGCGTCATAAAGATTGACCGGTATAATCTTTTAGATGAAGGAGTTTTGAATATGTGCTGATATTACTATTGTATTATATAACAAAACTAAGAAAGTCCCCACAAACAGACTGATTTGTCTTAATTTGGTATAAAATATAGCCAGTAGTATAATATAAATAAATATCAGTTTGTTGTTCAGACAACACAGTATCTTCTTTTAGCTGAGGTATTAGTTGTTGAAGAAAAGATGCCTTATCCGCTTCGTCTGATTTATTTCTTCCATCTTTTAAATCATCTAAGAAACCGATTAGATATTTACAATCATCATATTAATAGTTGAAACCCTTTTCGAAATCTTTTTACCGTTTTTTTTAGTTGAAATTATTGAAGCCTTTTTCCTGCCAAGTTTCGCTTGAAGAGGCTGTATTTTTGCAGATAATGATTTATTTGCCACTACTAAATGGATACAATTAGAGCATGGTACGTATGTTAAAACTTCAATCTCAGTGGCTCCTTGGATAAAAATGGTTTGATGAGAGTGGGGATTGAACTTCGTAATAACGCTAATCTTCCTGATTTGATGCCCCATGAGTCTTAGCATACGAATGTTCTAACTTTAGAATTCTTTGCTTCCTTTAAAGTTCTTCTACGCCTCTGTTTCAGTTAAACGGGAGTTTTCGTTTTTTTTATTATCTTAGAATGTTCAAATATAGTAGGAATTTTATTGTGTACCAAACTTCACTGTCTTTCTCGAGACTTTCGCAGAAACATTTATTCTTCAAAGTGAGCCTAAAGTGAATAATTTAAGTATGAATAATCAGAATGTGGAGCCCGGTGAGATCCTTATAAAACAAACCATTAATTTAATTTTTACATCCGTGACCTATTAAAAATAATTGATTATATTACATGACAAACTCTTGAGTCTTTGACGGGAGTACAATTCGTACGTTTGATGGCATTAATCCACAACTTCCTTCGATTGATGTCTTTTGAAAAATTAAACATTTTCGCGGGTGATAAGCCTGGATACTTTTTACTAGAAGTTGATCTATTATTACAATACACTGCGCTACACGTTATCAATATGGAAAAATATATTGCAATTTATAAGTAATGGCTAATTATGATAAGTAATTAAATTAAGCCCACAATGTAGTACATAAATTTTCTTCTATAAAAAAGACCATATTGCAGCTCACAATTTTAAGCCAATCAGCGAATAAAAGTGTCTTCTACTGAGTGTCCCTTCTTTCATTAAGACCTTTAGGTAACGCTAAAGCATGAAAAGATCAGGCAACTTGTTCCGGCGAAAAACTTCATTTTTGATGATAAATTCCACTTGGTAAACTCAGATGAGTTTTGTACAATTATAAGCCTATAATATTTGTCGTAGTTGTAATTTTATCAAAAACATCATTGGTATTTTAAGCAACTCTTCCATTTTTGGATAATATTTGAAAATCCAAAGATTGGAGATAGGTACTCCTTCAGATTATTATTAAAACTAATTGGTAACACTGTATATGATGTACATAAATACTAATATTGAAAAATATGTCAATACTAGTAATATATTATCAAAATGATAGTTATCTTAACTTCAATAAGTAGGTATATATATATATCTTCAAATGAAGGATTTAACTAGAAAACTCATTAATATTATAAAGTTTATTACTTTTTTCCTCCTTATGCACTTAATAATTTCTAATTTTATTGATAATGAAATTCATATTAACCTACTTATTATGTGTGTAGCTGATGAAAACACTAGATAATATTATATGCATTTAATGAATAAGAGAGAAACAAACACTTTTGAATTATATGCAAATATATATATGCATTGAAATCAAATTTAATGCTTATATACATAATATATTTGTTATTTATTTGTACTTCCTTTTTTCCTAGTTTGAAATAAAATAACTAAAAAATAATGCAGAGGTTACGTGATTTTATAGATTTCAAAATTGCGATAAATGGACAAAACATGGAAAGATGACAACATAGGTTGTATTTAAATATGTAATTATCACAACTTCTAATTCAATAATTGCATTTTTTTGGTATATGTATATGATTATTATGTATAAATATTGAAAGAATGCAAGTAAGACACTTTAATTTCTAAAATGTAACCATATATATATATTTATTCATGGTTGTTGAATGACTTGAAGAAACCTGTAATTTTTTTTTAAAGTTTTTATTTTAACTCTTAAAAAAAACTTATTAGATTTAGTCCCTTCTAAAAAAAAGACGTACATGAATGATATCTTGCCGACACCCATGATAACAGACTCAATGCTAAAGACCCTTTTTATGACTGCCGAGGAGGGTAAAAGAGGTATTTGATTAACAGGTCCATCTAAGCCTCTCTATCTATATAATTCAAAGTATTGATAGCCAAATGAAACTGTTTGTATAATTTGGACGTAATTTATTTTTTTGTTCTCTTTGAAAAAACAAAAAAATATTAGCTTAATTTTTTTTTGTGTTGCAGATGAGCCAAAAAAATACTGTTTGAAATAGTCAAGATTTTTAATTTGTACATGAATAACTCAAAGTTAGCGTTCTTTCAATCCTTTTATTCCAATAATTAGCAGAAGTTATTAGTTGAATACCTACTTCTGCTCTTCTCACGACAGGTTTGCTGAAAAAATAATTCCTAACGAACGAAAAGTCGGTCTTCAATTTGTAAATTTTGATTTTCTAGGTTTGAAAAGTTTTAATTAAGAACCATACATTTATCACTAATGAAGTCGTAGTAAGGGGGACTGGAGAAAATTGTAATACTTGGAGATCTTTTGTCTCAGACACACCAAAATTTCACACAGCATACTAATTACCAGGACATGTTTACTATTGTTTCACGATCGTTTTTTCTTTTAAATTCTTGATATAACGTCGTTATCTTTATTATATGAAGCAACCTTTCCTCCAAAGAAAAACAGAAAAAGGCCCGAAATCATCTGGTAGATAGCCAAATAAGCCAATCCTGCCAACCGCTATTTATATTTTATATACTTGCAGACTATCACTGTCATATTATTTCTTCACGATTTTTAAAACAAACTACATATTATTAAAATGTACATACTATTTTATTCCATACTGTATTATAATATTGCTAAGTAATATTTGATTAAAAGAGTAGTTATGATTAGTCATTATATTATTTCTATGACAAAATGGACAATTTAAAAATTATATAAACGACGAGGGATCAACAAGAAATTGTATTCGTGTTCTTTTGGAAACGGATTATATGTATAGATTAACTTATTACCTTCTGTATTTATGAAAAAGAATAAATTATGAAAGAGCCATGACATATCAAGGGAGAAGAGGGAATCGACAGCTGAAGACAAAATACATAGGGTATTTTTGTATTAGCGAGGTAACGCCGTGATATAAATTCATATTTTGAATAAATTTATCGCCCTGATTATATTTTCAACTTCCGGATTTTATCAATTATTAGGCCAAATCCTCTACGTTTTATTGGATAAACATACAAATTTAACTCTTACATCATTTTACAGATACTAACTTTTGCCTGATATCATATTTATTTTATGTAAGGACAAGACCCTAATATTTATTTATCAATGGGACAAGTGTTTTAGCTTACTAAGAGTTAAAACTATGTATATTAAATATCCAAACACCCAAATACCGTGAAACATTTGTAACAATATAAAAAAGCTACAAAGTTATGTGTCGTAAAATTTTTTCATGTAATAATATAATAAAAAATTGTGTAACGACAATTTAAAAAAAAAAATTTTTACAGTATATTTTTATTGTCAGACATAAATTGACAAAATCATAAATGTCCCATTATATAAATGAAATTCAGCCAAAATGAAGGAAATTAGATTAAAATAAAACCATAGAATATCGTAAGTTTCTATGTTCTGTCATATAATAATCGAATAGTCAAACCATATCAAATAATTTAACAAAGCAAGTAAACTTTGAACTAACTTAAAAAAAGAAAAATCCTCCATCAATTGGAGGTCTAGTAAAATGTCCTTTCAATTAATTACAGGACAAAGCGTGAAATAAAAATACAGATTTTTAAACTATATTTTGTATACTAAAATTCATTTGTTTGACATTTCTGTCCCTTAATAAATAAACTCATAAATTATCTAATCTTGAGAGGAGGGAGGCTTGAGCCCCCCCCAAAGGGAATAAATACCCCGCTGCTTACACTCGTTATCATTTTTTTAATTTTTTTGATGTCCTATACAAATAAGTAGGACATATTATTTAGGGTATTATTAACAAATCAGTTAAAAACTTTAATAGAATAATTAATCTAATTTTATATTACATACTTAGAAAAAAAGTTGATTATTGACAAGGATAGTCTAATCACTAAGTCTCAATTACTTCACGATTTGGTCTCAATCCCTTAAGGACTTGTCCTAGTTTTAGTCTAGGAGAAAACGTTTTTGACCACAATAATATTACTTTATAAAGGCCGCTATTGAGATACACTATATTTTTGTTAATATCTTTTTTTGAAGGATCCTTCACAATGAACCGATACATTTTAATTAATAAAAAGATGGTTATAGAATCAAGTAATAAATGCTAACTCTCGAGGTCCTAATACTATTATAGGTATAAGGAGGTAGTACAATTATTTTTTGTTAAATTTCCCCCACATCCAAGTTGAAAAATAACCTATCATTTACTCATGCATACTATAAGATCCAGTCTATGATAATTATTTAACTATAGACGCTCAAGTATTTATAACAGTTTTGTTGACTTGAGCCATATCACTAGTACTTAATTCATAAATTTGATTATATGTGATTCGATTTTCTAAAGTGTTGAATGACTTGAACGGAGTCCTTAAACTTGATAAAACTTGCAAGAAAAGTAATTCAAGTCATGGAATATTTGTTTTTAATATTGAAGGGGAAAAATTACTTCTGCATTTTTTGTAAAATATGCAATTTGTGAACTATTTTAGAAGAATTTTATATCCAAAGGACGATTTTCTGTCAATACTGCTAATCATTATAATGAGTTTTTTTTTTTAAATTAATATAATCAACTCTCGACAACTCTTAATTATTCGCTAAGAAGATACACAAATCAGTCTTATTCTAATATTAAACTCATTTATGTTCCATGGTTTCGTTATTAATATCCATCATCACCTCTTAGACGTCTTTATGCGGAGCTATTAATGGTCTAATTGCATTATCATTCAATAAATATACATGTCACAAATTAGGTCTGTTATTGAGAAACGGGCTCATTAGTTCGGGAAACTGATGTATATTTAGCTACTAATGTAATTCAGAATGCATAAAGCTAAAACGAAGAATTACTCAGTTCCTTCATGAATTAGGGGCAATAATTTAGATTCAGAGTTACTTTTTAGATATTTCCTTAGTCTTATTTGTATTATATTTTATTTAACATACAAAATCACTTCAAAATAAATTGATAAGTGGAGAATCGTCAACAGCTAAAAATGATCTGCATGCCATACATTTGACTTTCTTCTTGAGAGATAATTCAATATATCCCGCAACAAAGATCAATGCATTGCTTTCTCCAACAGTGGACATTGCCCCAAGATATGAAGGCTGCCAATCTGGAAAGATGGAATCCGATTTTGCTACGTCAGAATCTGCCAACACAACTTTGACCTCTGATTTAGTAATATTTTTTTTGTTTAAAAAAAAAAAAAAAAAATTATTAGAACATAAACGTCATTATGAAAAGTATCTTTATAAACATAAATTGCTCAACAAGTATAAAATTAAGGTAAAGAAGATCCAACAAAAGAAACAAGGAATTTAAAATCAAAAACAAGGCAAAGTCTTCTTGGATTTCGAGGCTAGCCTTAATATCAAGGCCCTTATCTTCAGTCGCTTCCATCTTAACATGGGTCAATTTCGGGGATTTAATAGTATAAATCCCGAAGGTAATGTTTCAAGTTACAACTTATCATAAAGCTCGTTAAGGGTTAGTGCCTATTCTTCTAAACATTTTGAGCTCCCAGGCTTCCTGACACTCGTTTTCGAGCTGGAGTCGTATGCCACTAGTGGATGCTCGAGTTGGTCTAGGATGAGGCACAGGAGAAGAGAGGTAGAAAGCAGAAGGTCTGGCCACACTGAAAGCACAGCATCCCTTTTGAGTCTCCTGAAAAGTTAGTTAATGTAATTAAGTACATATGTCAACCCTTGAATTAGTTCTATATATTCATTTTAAAGTAACTTAGCCTTTTGCCCAAAGCTAGAACCTGTTTTTGAGCTTGTGCCCATGAGAATCCTATCTTAGTTCCAGTTGCTGATTAAGTTGAATTCCACTCTTCTCTCTTTTGTCTACGGAATGGGTAATATAATCCGATTTCACGAAGTCGAAGCTGCACAGTCTTGAATTCTTAGTAATTGTTTATATTTTTGAATTCACTTTGAGATCCACTTTCTGTCTTGGAACAGTCATCTCCTATTTGGATTTAAGTTCCAGATTGGGAGGCATATTGAAACCAGGAAAACTATGGTATAGGATCTTAAGATCCTTGGGGGTGCCGTCATAACCATGACAACATCCAAGGGCATAGCACATCCATCCAATCACCTTAAACTTAACAGTTACGATCGGAATCCTGAAGCTATATGTATAATGTCTTTCACTACTGAAAAAAATGACTAGTCAATTAAAAATAAGCTGTGTCTTGTTGCCGGCGCGCTTTTTTATTCATCTGCATGTAGTCCAGAGAGGTCGAGATGTCCATATAATAACATACATCGGGTCAGCACTCCTTTTCAAATGGTACCTTCGTTCAAACACCCTTGGAACTAGCTGACACATTGTCTCGTATAAAAAGTAAAAATATACTACTCGTCCAGTCAAACTTATACATCGAAAACGACCGATTCAAATAGCCAAGCATGCGAATCCTCGGCTATAAAAAGTAGTAGACAAACCATGACAAAAGAAGATCCCCTGACTCAAGAACTCAAGTCTCATAGGAAAAAATATTATTAACTTCAGAAAACCTGTAATTTTCCTCCAATGGGAAAACAACAATCTAAAATCTAGATTCTATTTTCAAGAGTCAATGAAAGGAAAACTTTAATTTTTTTTTTACTAAGATTTAAAGGAAACTCATTGTCAGCGGGAAATGGAATAAAAAAGATATTATTCAGGCACTGCTACCCTAGACTCTCTCCTAAATGTAGCTTACAGATACATTCAGTCCAGTGGCTTTCTTTCAGTTCCTTACGTATCAAAATTAAAAAGGGGGATCCCAAACTTTAAAACAATGCCTGGTATTCAATCAAACATTATTTAAATTATGTATCAACAATTAAAATCAACAGAGAAAAAAAATATATCAGCAAAATCGTCTTTCGCAGAAGTAATTTATTTGGAATATACTACCAACAGCATGTACAGCAGAACTACAGCGTCCCTTAAAACCATTATTATATTTTAGGTATTATATTTAGCTAAAATAAAAGTTGTGGGATGTATCAACATTTCATAAATAAGAACCATTCTATTTGACATATCCCTGGTGAGAAATAATCCATTCCAAAATATAAAATAAAAATTAAATTATTTGGAAAAAAAAAAAAAAAAAAAATTAAATTTCAAATATTAAATCTTTTGTTAAAAAAATTCAAAAATCTATAGCTATTCACACAAAAAATATAATTTTCGGAAAACAAAATTGAAGAATTAAATTCTCCAACCCACCCCTTGCGGACACCCCTCCTGATATACTATATATGTATAGAAGTGATTTAAATTTGATTAAACGACGTCATATATATATGTACCTATATATTATTTATGAATAGGACAATATGCAGTAGATTTTTATAATAACAATCCACACCTTTTAATAATTAATTTTTGACTTGTGATATTGATATAAGTAAATTAATAACAAATTTATTTTAATGAAAAAAATTTGCAAGTGAGCTAAATGCAATATTTTTAACATTAATTCTCATGCATAGGTAAGTAAATAAATATTTTGATTAATTAATCATTTCCTGGAGGAGCGTCGAGAAGGGATGCAGTCAAGTTCTGCATGTTTTTTTCTGCATCAGGCTTAAATGGAAACGGATAAATCCGTTTTTAACCTTCATTATTTTATCCAAAAGTTTTCTTTGACGTAATCATCTGCAGGGGATCTGCGCTTAATTAAGAGCCCGTATAGGACAAATTCCTACAAAAATATCATTTGAGAACACTGAGAAGCCATTAAAAGAAAAATAGATCGATAGGATCCTGCATTCTATTTTATATGAAAATAAGATTCGAGATTAAATTCAAGTTTAAAAAAAAGAAATGAATACATATATCTTTAGGCTCAGGCCCTGCTAAAAATAAAACCAGCCCTCGCCTCAGTTATTATTCTTACCCCTACCCAGTCTGGTATTTTAGGGGTGTCTACAGAGTTGTATATATATATACTTTTTTTCAAGCAGGGCTATGTTTTTGGAATTTCATGAAAAAAAATTCAAAAAATTGAGATTTTTTGGAAAAAAATTGAATACTTAAATTTCAAGTATTAAATTTTTTAGAAAATTTTTTTAAAAATTTATAGATATTCTCAAAAAAATATTTTTTTAGAAAATAATTTCAAAAATTCACTGTTTACAAAAAAATAAATTTCTTGGAAAAAAATTTTAAATATTGAATTATTATCTAGAAAAATTTCAAATATATAATTATTTTGTAGAAAAATTTCAAAAATCCATAGCTATTCAGAGAAAATTCAATATTTTGGAAAGAAAGTTTGAAAAATTAAACTTCCAATTTTAAATTTTCAATGCAAACATTCCTTAATTAGCGGGGGAGGGGGGGCTACAGCCACTCCAGCCCACTCTTTGTGGACGCTACTAAATTTGGTCGCTTTACAATACGTTTGAATTGGCTCTGCAATAGTAAAAACCGTCTGTACACAATCTTTATATGATTTAAAATCCGCTAAACAACAACACCAACTTCAGCTTGTGACCATGTTTTTTTTTAATAAAAGTTAGATAAATCGTTTACAAAGCTTTGTTTGAGCTCATCCTGAATGCTTTCTCGCCATTTTGTGTCGAATCCTGAATACGTCGAGTACTGAGGTGTTCAAAATCCGGAGTTCTACTGTACATACAGCTATATAATATATAGTTAGTGTAATCAATGTTTAAGTATGTAAAACTATCATTAAGTTCTGAAAATGTAATAATAAATAATTGAATGTCATTTACATAAATGCACTATAATTCAAACTGAAACACTTTATATGTATTTTGTTAAAGTAATATCTACCTCCAGAACAAAAAAATACAATATTTCCATGATTTAAGCGACTTATCTTTACAAACAATATGAGATTTACTTACCTTTGATTAGCACGTTATATTATTTATCTCTTGTCTTCGTTTCTATAACTACGCAGGTACATGAATGCTGATTACAACAATATAATTTTAAACTCTATTTGTCATATTTTATATTAATCCTCTTTATTATATTCGAGATTATGTATATTATATATCCATTTGCAAGATGATGATGACAGAATAAAAAATAAAAGCCCCATGAGATTTATTTGTTTAAAATATTTGCCTGCGTGATTGCACTTTGAATAGTTTATTGTGCATTTACTGAGATCTGGCTACATAGTTATTGTATATATTAGTGCTGAAACTCGGTCCGAGATCACTTTTTTCAATTCTCTCTTGAGTGATCTTTTCTACCCCCAATCTAGACCAAAATTAAGATCCAGACCTTGTTCTGAAACCGATGATCGAAATTTAAATGTGATTCTTTTTGTGGAACCGATTTTTTTTATGTATGTAAAATTTTATTAAAAGATCAAATAAGTTCGACCTTAAAAAAGTTATAATACTCTTAAAGCAGATGGAAATTAAAGAACACTAATATACAAGGTGAGACAGGTAAAGTGTGCTCAGATGACCTAACGCTAGTGTTGTGCAAGTCCTTATTTATTTTTTCCAGTCCAGTCCAATCTTAGGACTATTCCTATCAGTCCTTGGGACCAGTCGTTAAGAATGTCGGTCCTTCGGATTGTCAGTACTAGAACTGATTAAAAAATAAGAAATGAAGGTGAGTGGCGTCATCGAAGACTGAACTTTATCTTTTTTTAGGACTGATATCCCGGACTGAACTGGAGCATTGTGTGAATGAACTGGACGGAAGTCCAGTTTTCAGTATTAAATAAGGACCAACACAACACTATCTAACACTATTGAACATATGTAAGTTGTTCATGGGGTTATTTGATGGTTTTATATTATAATTGATCTCAATATTATTATTTGTGTGATGAAATGCAAAAAAAAAAGAAAAAAAAAGAGTTAAATGGAATAACTTTTTGAATATATAAATGCATATAATTAATGTGCCGATTTCAATATTTCTTATACTATATGAATGTAATGGAAAAGGTTAGTTTAAGTGACCTATAAAATCTAATATTAATCAAAAAGTTGTAAAAAATATTTGATTAATATATAATCATTTCTGGTCTATATTTTGTTAATTGACTTTTTTATTTTAGGGTTTCAATTTACATAGGTACAGACAAACCTGTACTTATTAGTAAGGCAAAGAAAACTGAAAAAGTGACTGATTAGTGCAGGTGACCTCTTAAACCAGGTTCCATAATTTGTTAAAGTTCTAAATTCGAAAGCTTGATATCGTCACTTTGTACGTTGACACGCTTACAACAGTTTTACTACATACATATATACACAATTCACGTAAAAATTAAGTTGTAAAGACTTCTCAAAAACCTTAGTTGTAGATTTTTTTTCTTGAGTTTGTTCAAAAAAATTACGTGAAGTAATGTTTATGAGTGTTTTCAATGTGGTCATATATCTCATAATAAATCTTAGCCGCACACCCGATATCACAGGACTGAAAAAAGACGCCCCATTCTATGTATAGTTGTTGAACACAATGAAAAAAAATGCCCACTCCCCTCACCCAAAAAAATAAATATATGAATAAAATATGAAAAAACTTCATATAATTGCTTTAAAATGACAAAAGCTAAATTGTTGAAGGGACCAAGGGTTTTTATTTGATAAAATTGTAGCTGCTTGGACATTTTGCTCAAAAAAATGTTCTGTTCACATTGAGATTCCATTTTATTTATTTTTCATAAGTAAGTAGCAAAGATTTAAAAAATAAAAAATCACCAATTGTTTAACTTTACCTGGCTCTTTGCTTTTTTTTTCTGTTCCAAAGAATAAAAAATGGAACCGGTAGGCTTTCAGCATTACATTTCAATGAATTAAACAGAATTTACAATTTTAGAATAGTTATTTATAATGTGTTGTTTCACAATTACTTAAAATAGGACCACATATACAACATATTTGGATAATTTTCCTCAGGGGTATGCTTAACAAAATCACTTGCAATCATCAAACACTTTCCAAAAAAGGAAAGTAAGAAAAATACATCTTATAAGAAAATAACAAACGGAGCCCAATGATAGTAGGCATGATGAGTCTTGAGAGTTTATCCATGAACAGAGTTCTGCACACCTGGATAAGCTTATTCCCTTTCTCTATCCAACAACATTAGTACTCATGTTTAGTGCTTCCAAAAAAGTCACTTCAGGTCACAAAAATGGAGAAATGAACACAATAATTCTTGTGGTTCTATAATAAAGCTTGAAGAAAGGTGAGTCAATTTCATCTTTTGCTCCTTGGAAACAGGCCTTAATAAGTCCAGCCACAGTAATAAATATATTCATGAGCTTCATGTTGGAAGAAAGCCACTGCTTTCACTATAAATATGTAAACTAGTAGTAGAATATATATTATTGAGATCATGCATAAGATAATTGAAGCAAGTGAAAATCAGTTTGCTTTCGGTAATTTGAATTCTTTTTTCAAATTTTCAAATGACTTGAGGAGTCTGATAAATTGCTCTTGAAGACTTCAACTTTGCAAAGTCAATACGCGTCAAAAAATACTTTGCTGTGAACAAATAATAATAAGAGATCACCCCCCAAAACGGGACACCCTAAGTATATATATATGCAAATTAGGTTTCCATAACAATCCTTCCAAGTAGGTATGAACGTCTGTCAAGATATTCATGTCAAAATTAATATGGATGTTCTTGGAGCTTCTTTCAAACTTATACTGGCACATGGAAGGGACAGAAATGAAAAGAATGTACCTTCATACGAGTATATAGCATACTACATTACTAAAGCTAAATACAATTTATGGACTTTAAATGACCTCTTTCACACTTTTTTTGGGGGGATTTACTGCATATTTATGTCATAATAACATTTTTGATTGAGGATTCAATCAATTAGAATTTGACTTAAAGTATTCACAATAAAATGAACTTGAATCTGAAGATGCATAATTGTTTGACATTATGATCATACACTATGTATTCTCAAGAATTGAAATATCCACTATTAAAGTTGAAAGGATACCAAATTTAAGAATGCATTAATAAGGAATTGCATAAAACAGTTCTTGAATGTTAAAAAAATAATTTAGTGGTTTAATTGGTTAAACAACCAAATCTCTTATCGTTTACAAAAAAAAAAAAAAAAAAAAAAAAAAAATTTCTAGGCAAGCCTCTATTCGGAAATTATTAAAAAGTATATATTATACTTTATTTTTTATCTTCTACCCCTCACAATCCACAGGGAACTTACATTTTTTTCGCTGGAGTTTTGATTATGAAAGAATGCCCGAGTACTGAGTACACTATTATTCTGCCTTAAATATTGCAATGGCATTTTCTGATAGAGAAAATCGCACCACATACGAGTTTATCCGGATTTAACATTAGCCAAATGAGAGTCCAACAATTAAGTAATTATATTTTCAAGAAAGACCCTTTAACAAAATAACAACAAATACCAAATTAATAAAAATAGACTTTGAGTCCTACCTGGAGATATTTGTAAAGATGTTTGGATAAATTAATACACACACTATTAAATATATATTTGGTTTTCCGTGAAGCTTCTTCTGTATAATAAGACAATTCCACGTTAAGTGTATAAAATCAAAAGTTGTATTATGGTTGACTTAACCAAGGGTTATAAATGCAGAATGTTAAGTTCTCACCTAAAGTTGATGTATTGCAAATCATCACAACAACTCTAGGAGGTCGAGTTTTACATTCTCCACATATGTTTACACATTGTTCTCTAGCTTACAACTTGGCTATGCGTGAGATTTGTAAGTTAATCACATTTTGTGGCGTCATCAAAAATATGACACCATCGTAGGCGTATGAGATGATAATTGTTGAAGAGGGGTAACACATTTTGCAGAAATATTTGAGACTAGGATTTAAAAAAAAACAAAAACATTTTTAATTACTTTAAATTCAATATATTCGAAATTATTGGATACCCAACTAGGTTGCCCAGAATTAATTGAAGTAAATTGACATAAATTAATTGTTATTGATGGTTAATATCAGTTTAATATATATTTATTGTATGCACATACACCAAAATTATTCCATTAGAGGCCTGTAATAAGTCACAATATGTATTTTACTTACAGTTTCGTAAGATAATTATGGAGAAATTATTCCTTTCTGGAGAGCAATTGTCGACTCTTTTTTCTCTCTATTAATGTGTAAAGTAGATGGCGCTGTTTTATTTAAAAAAATATTGCCGATTTTGCCGTCATTTAATACAAAAATAGTTGTATTAATGGGATATTATGACCTTTGTTTAATTATGCATTACTTTACTCATCTATGATGACTTTTATTATTTTTTTAGAAGCATAAAACTTAGTTTTTATTTTTCAGTTGAATTAAATAAATCTTTTAAATGTGATAGGAAAATACTGTATCAATTAAAAATAACACTGATTTTAATAATTAATTAATTAAGTACACTAATTTTCAATAGTGAAGCAGACAGTTTAAGCCAAATTAAATTTTATAGACCATAAAATTTAATTTAATTTTTTCTTTTAAAGAAAATGAATATTATAATAAGCAATATATTCACTTGAAGTTGAGTTAAAAAAATGGGAAGAATTTTCAAAGTACCTTCTGTATGAGTAATTATATTAATCATATTATTATCGTAGTCTACAATAAAAAAAATACTCATAAGAAAGATTGGTTTAATACATTAAGTCGTAACAAATTGTCTGTATTTGCTTAGATACTTGCAATGGAGTAGTTAATTAAAATCAACAATCAATTAATAATTTCTTTAGTAAACCCATTGATTTATGTTAGAGTAAAATAATATAATACAAATGGGCACGTCAACATAAAAACAAACTTAAACAAAAGTCTAAAAAAGAAGATAATCCAAATATATTTTTTGACTTCATTTATACTACCTACAGTGTGCGACGTAAAATCGCGGATTTTTTTAAAAATCAATTTGGATTACTTTATGGGGAATATTTTAAAATACTAGGTTCCGTTATTAAAAGTAGGGACTACTCCAGTTAATAGACATATTTTTTTAAAATCAAGAGTTGTCAACTTGGAGGTGAATAACATAATGGTATCTGATTTGCTCTACGCCCAAGTGAGTATAGATGATATTATGAAGGTCTTAGGTTTCAGATCAGAGCCTAGACAACAATCTGGTAGCAGAAGACGGCGGAAAATCGGAACATGGAGGACATAGGCCCTGAAATCACCAGAAGTCCGGACAAGTCGATGAAGCAACATAACAAGCTCTCAATTTCTTTGATTAGCCTGTGAGGTAATTTAAGGAGGGCCAAATGCACGACGGAATCGGCAACTGCTTTCAACAACAACCAAGGTAAACTTTGTCAAGAGAGGGCAGAAACTGTTCACTTGGTTAAAACATAATCTTGCGTTTGGCCAATCCTCCCTCCCCTTCGACTATGCTATTTCAGGTGTAGTCGAGAAATGGAAATTTAGAAGGCCTCAAAGCCTCCGTTGAATAGAATTAGGTTTTAATGTTCGATGCCTTCATCAAGAAGTTATGCACCGTTATGCCCACGTTGGAGACCATGGTAGCAGCAAAAGGAAAC
The DNA here is from genome assembly GCF_016086655.4 of Lepeophtheirus salmonis. NCBI lineage: Eukaryota > Metazoa > Arthropoda > Copepoda > Siphonostomatoida > Caligidae > Lepeophtheirus > Lepeophtheirus salmonis. The sequence goes on from NC_052135.2 coordinate 63,200,368, forward strand.
GTAATCTTTTATTTTTCTCTAATTTTTCTAAGTTATATTCTATATTTTGCCTAGGGCGGCAAAAAGACACAGACCATCTTTGGGTAGAGAGTGTTTGATGTCCTTCTCTGACGGCATCATCAAGATTTCTCTTTATTTTCAAATAAGAATTTAATACGTCATTTCCAAACATAAAAAATATCATTTCCCAACACTACTTCCACATTAAATGCTTGTTATCCTGTAAGAATGAAGTTATGAGATTGCACACTATATCCTTGGTTCATAAACTGTTTGTTCCACCGCTTTTTTAGGTGCACTCCGTGCCATTCCTCAAATATCCATTTTTGTTTGCAATTTTGCAAGAACCTATTCTTTAACGTATTTTGAAAGACGGTTCTCACGTAACCCGCTTTTCTCAGTTTAGCTCTTCACGATTCGTGACATCACTAGTATGTATTATTTATCTCCAAATATTGAGATTATAAAACATATTGTGTTTAATCAAACATATTGCATATAATATATGTCACAACATCTTAATGAATGAAATTTTTAGATGTTTAAGTTCGACATATGTTGAGTTTTGAAAAATAACATTCTTGTCCTTGAAGTATTCTCCGGCCCCCTGATCTAAAAACAACATGTAAATCACATAAGGTACTACTGTCAGGTTAAACACGTTTTTTGGGTTAATAGAAGTACTAATACTTGTTCCAGTTTTTTAGTGATTTTTTATAGACCGAAACCCAGACTATGGAACAAAATTTTCTTTGACTGAAATTTCCTTTTTTTAAAAGAGGCCCATTTTTTCTCAAATATTAAAAAAAAATGACAGGGAAACGGATCGAACTTTTTTTGTCGAATTTAACTACAAGACTGGGCCATACCTAATTACTGACGATTAAACCGATCAAAGATTTCCAGATCAAACTCAACACTAGTGAAGAATGATATGACATTAAGTTAACAATGTAATTAAATTTGTTCATGACTTAAATGTTATCTTTTTGGAAAAAAATAAATGTTCCAATTATTATTGGAAGATTATATTATTTATAATTTATGTTGGAGAAATTCGATATTCTATAGAATCTAAAATATCACTAGAATAAATCTTTTTATATAGTAATTAAAGATCAGGAGTAATCTAAAGCCACTCTAAGGAAAGCTGCGACAGGATAGTTGAAATATTACTGAAGAAAAAAAAAAAAAACATCTACAAAAATTAAGTTCACTCATTTTCGGAGCCTCGAAAAAAAAAAAAAAAAAAAAAAATAGAACAACAATGACTAGGGATGGGACTTTTTTTTTTTTTTTTTTGGAGCGCTAGGAGATTAAATGTTTAATGTTCAGACTTACTCCAAGATGGATTTTTTTTTCAGTTCGGTCTTAGGCTGAACTTCATACCATAGACCATCATTTCCCCCCTCCAATTTATTTGATAAAAAAACAGAACAAACTATATAGGACCGTATCAAAATGTTTTTTCAGGATAAATTTTACTACTAGACATATCCATATCAGAGTTGTACTGAATTAGATAAAATTTTAACTGTCACAGACCAGTTTAGGATTTCCAAAACAAAATTTAACAGTAATAAAAATATTGGCTTTTTATCTTCGAAAATCCCATCCCTAACAATGACACGAGATAAAATATAAACTATATTCTATCAGAGTTCATAGTGATACTTTTTTTTCAGATCAATGTGTTTGTTTCCTCAAGAGGGTAGTAAAAATATTTTTGACCATCTGATATTAGTTCTTGAATACTCCTGGGACAGAGTGTTAAAGTGTCACTTCCAATCTTACCATGAAGCTTTGGGTGATCACTAAAGAGTTTTCTTATATTTGTACAAAGTATGCTTCAGGATTTTGACAACATATACTTCAAGGAGCATGTGAACTTGATCATCAACTTTAGTTGAGGCCAAGGGAGCCAGGTAAAAGTCGAACTATACCTAAGTAGGTCTGGATTAATAAAATATAGACCTTAATTGATTACATATATATTTTAGGTGTGCTACTCAGTCCAGCACAATTTTTTTTTTTTGGTTCGGTCTTAAGTGATTTTTTCTAGACTAATTTTTCGGTCCAATCCGCGGTCTCAGACCGTATACCAATTTTTTAGGGTCTCAGTTTGTAAACCAATTTTGATTCGGTCTCACTTTAGGGACTGATTTTTTAGTCTCAATTTATGCACCGATTTTTTTTCAGTCTCATATATTGTGAGACACCATTTTTTTTTCTAGATCAATTGTCATTCATTTTTTTCAAGAAAAAATCTCAAATGTACTCGATAAGTTCTCGAAACAAAGACGGCAGAATCAAAATGAATCCGAGCTATCTCTGTTTAAACTTCGTATAACGTTATTTTACTTGAAAAAAAATGATGTTATGTTATATACAATTTATCTGTAAAATGGGTCTAGACCGATTATTTTGTAACCAATCTGTCCACAGAATTTTTCCTTTGGACATATCTAGACCGCACTTTTCCTTTGGACCGATCTAGACCGAATCTTTAAATGAGACCAGTCCGGGACGAGCTTTTTTGTTGGACCGAATTATTTCGGTCCAACAAAAATATAGCTTTCTCAGACTCGTCTAGGATTTCCAAACCGAAACCCAACACTAATATATGTGCAGTTCTATAGAGTTTACCAAATCCTTAATGAGTTGGTTCTTAGCTTGAGCCAACTCATGCCTATTCCATTGATTAAGGCTATGTAATATCATATATTGTCAAAAAATTATGAATAATAATAAAAAACGTGAGGGGCGTGAGCGTTGTTAACCTATATTAGTCTCTTTATTAAACGATCGTGAGTGGCGTAGTCTTATAATAATACAACTCCCTTCATGATAATATTGTTTAGTATATGTATTATTCATATGTTTAAAAGTTTATTTATGTTGCGTTGCCGAACTACATACTATCGTACCACCTAGTGGATAATATATATTTTTAAAAGTTCGATAATGCCCCATTGAACAAGTTGTTGAAAAATTAAAAACCCTCATGTTTGTAATAAATGATAACTTTCAAATTTAGACATATCTTCTTTCATCTTTATGAGTTATCTTAGGGATTATCCCGGGAATTTCAATCATGGTGCATTTTTATGAAAACTTGTGATTCTATTTTTTTTTGTGCTGATTTAGAATCTGTATTTAAAAAAAAATTGAGAATCAGTAGTGGTGGTGCTGTTTTACAACATTCACTTTCCAGGAATGCTCAACTATTTACCTTTAGTAAACATGGAAAAGTTTTCTTTTTGTGAAAAAAGTCAGTAATGATGTTCTGACCCCATCAGATGGACTCAAGGCGCTAATCCTAGGAAGTATAGTACAAGCTCAGATTAATTATCGTGCTATGCGCCGAGCATGTCGCTGAACCTCGATATCTATTTTTTAAATATTTTTGCCTCAAAAAAGTTTTCTGTAGGCAACTTTTCATGCAGATTTCGAGTTCGGATTCCAAATTCAAGAAAAAAACAACAACACAAATTTTAAATTTTTTTTTCTTTATACAGTTTGTCTTGTTTAAATACGCGCCCCGGAAAACGGTGCCTTCATTATTAAGCAAAAGAACACTTCTAGACACGGCTAGATATTCAATATTTTGCACAGAGAAAGTTAAAACTTTAAATCTTGATGTGGGACGAATAAATTGCTGGAGAAACATTGGGCTCATGCTCAAATGTTCAAAGAATTCCAATAACTTCTCCTAAAACATACTAAGGGTTTGAAATTTCATAAGTTTCTGAATCAGCATCCCAAAAAACATATATCTGATGAATTTTATAAGTTTTAAACTTCTTGTTCTTAAAGCTGAGAAACGCACACATGCTCCCATGAAAATCCCTCGTCATACCCTATTTATTAGGGCAATTTGTAGACAATGTGAGCTTAAACTCTTGCATGAAACAATTTTGGTATTAAAGTTATCCTAAAGTCATAAAAAACTCAATTAGATTGATGCAAAAGAGGTCTTTGCAGGTATTATAATACAAGAGGAGTCAATGAAAATGTTGAATTTTGGAAATATAAACAGATTAATTGGTCCTGGCTTATATTTATTTCCACATTTACAAAAATATTAGTTTTGAAAAAAATAATGTTATTGCTAGAAAATTATTTAAAAAAAACTAAAAACCAAATATGTATTATTTTATTATAGATCATAATTAATTTGAACATGAACGGGAGTTTCTATTTAGGCCTCTACATATAATCTAGATATTGGGTAAGTTAACTTAAAAGCCAGTCAAAAATTTTGGTACACATTTCCGTCCCGTCCAGTAGATTTTGCCATTAAAATCCAGGCATAAAAAAATCCAATTTTGTTACATAGTGTAATCAAAATAAATAAGAATGCATGCGAAAAAGTAAAACCATTTGCATAATCAATTTAAGTTTGTTACTAAACTTATCGGATATATTATTTATATTTGGAAGTTTATTTTAGAGTTATTCCAATAGCTCACTAATTCAGGAAAATTATGTTCAGTAATTTTGATGTTTTTCGGAGTAGAAGCATTCAGGAGCTCAGCATTCTAATCCGAGAGCCAAAAAACGGCTCTTTTAGGTACTCGTTTATGATGTTTTGAAACATCTATTTTTGAATTTCATTTTATATGTAAAGGAAATCAGTGACGGTTGAAATAATTTTGGTTATTTTTGCCTCAATTTCTACTAATTGATTTAACTCAGCCATACCAAAATGTTACACAACCTATCAACCCATGTCTGCTATTGTTTGAGTATATTTGTAGATGATACACGTCAGTAGTTTGTCTACAAATTGTATTTGAATGAAACTCGTCAAATATTGCAACAGTTAAATAAATGAATTAGAAATTATGAAGTTAAACTAAATAATATTTTTGAAAAATAAACATCTATATCTTTCAAGGTGTGCTGAACAATCAACCTTTTAATATATTAAAGCAGATTCAAATATTATCAAACTTATATTATAGATCACTAATAAGTATAATAGATAAATTTACTGTCACAACTCTGTTTGGGCCCCTGAGCCTGCTAAAGCGCAAGTATATTAGAAAAGTTTCAATCTTTGGTGCAACTGATCCTTTTATACTGAGCGTTACAGTACCTTACATTTCTATTTATTGGGTCAAAGTTAAATTTTGACAAATTATATCAACTATAATTGAAATGACATGTTACAGGAATAATGCGGTAAAAAACTGACTGCATAATTAGACTTATTACAAAAATATTGCTCATTCAAATTTTTTTATTCCAATAATTGGTATCATATTATACATTATTGTAAAGTAAATTGTAAGAATACAGCTTTTTAGATGGTAACGAATAAGAGACAAAAATATCTCCCCTACGTTATTTCCGTATTGTGTTCATCCCATTTATATTTTCAAATATATGGTTTTTACAGATATTTACATACATATCTATTATAATAATTATAATTTACTTATTTGATATGCACATATTTTTTATTAATGCTGTGGTCACTTTTAACCATTTCATAATAGTAAATTAATCATTCACTTTTGTGTGTTAAAGTGATTATTATCATACTTCTTTGGCTTATACAATATGTTATTATTTCAAAATAAAGGAAAACTAACTCTTGAAATGTATAAAAATATAATTGATTAGTTGAATCATATCTGTTGTTGGAAGTTGATTATATTTATTCACCTTAATAACATGTTATGTCCAAATTAATTCCTAATTTACAAATATTGTCTCTTTTTTAATTATTGATCACGTTTTAAGCCGGAGTTGAATAACGGTGAATTGTTATGTATAAATGTAAGTATTATGTGATATTTATTACGAGCTGGAATTTTAGACTACATAAAACTGATAAAGTCAATAATGAAATATGTTTGAACTAATTACAAAAAATAAGATAATTTTTGAGCTTCTTGTACACTAGTCAACAAATTTTTCACTTGGATTGAAATGGTGTGTTCCTGACTGTTTACCTTGTGACACATGATAATGCCACTTATAACACAATTTTTTAATCTTTTGGCCATTGTATATATTATCAATATGCCTTTTTAGTTCAACAAATACACAAATATATTTCTGCAGCAACAAATCATTAATAGCTTTTAAATAATTAAAGTTTAAGATGCTTATTTTATATTATGAATTTTTAAGTCTTAATTTGATAACAAGCTTTGGTTTTTATTATTGTAATCAAAAATGAAGAATTCATTAAATTTTCAAAGAAATGATCCATTTTTGTCATATATTTTTTACCTACAAGGTATTTTCTCCGAATCAGAAAAAGATAGAAAAATTATTTAAAAAAAATGTGAATATAAGAACCAACTGTATTTGGTGTTTTACTTAGATCTTTTAATCCCAAAAGTAACAAAGTTATTTAGGTGTTGTAAAAAAAAATAGACAAGAGAAGTAGAACTTTCAAGTTATAAAGATTATTTTCATGTTGTCCGAGGTAAAATCAATAAGAAACACATCCTCTCAATCTAAGGGCAATCAAAAGTTGAAATTTAATTGACTAATGGTTCCAAAAATTACAAGAATTATTACTTCTAATTTTGTGTTTTGTTGACAAACCCCATAGGAATGATTGAACTGAGCTGTACTGGATTTTTCTTTAAGCAGCTTTAAAGATTATTCTTGAAAGTAACAGTTCCAAATAAATTATGTACAATAAACTCGTTCTTTTTTTTTGAAAATCTCAAGTAAACATAGTCAAAAAATGTTCCTGAAAAAAGTATAGAGTTTTAACCATATTTATTAATATTTAGAGGTTGTGCAAATACTTTTTGTTCATTTTTATTGATACCATATATGCAGATATACTCGTATACCATATACACAAACATAAAAGTAATATAATATTAATTGCTAGGAGCCATTGCATTATATTAATTTAAACAAGCATTTCATCGTAAAATTATAATTCCTAGCCAAGACCCACCTACACCTAAAAATAATCAAACAATTAAATGGAACGAACACAAAATATATAAAAGAATCATATACTAAATTATTCAAAAAATAGTCATCAATTCGTTTGTCTCCCTTGATGAAACCGTTCATACCTCCGGACAATTCTTTTTAAACTAGTCATGTATCTAACCAAATCTGACAGTTTCTATTTGATTATATAAATAACATAGTCACCATACACACCATAGAATCACCATACATGCTTCGTATTTAAAACAAGTTAGCAAATCTAGGTGCAGAAGAAATAACTATTTCTCTCAAGTTTTCTTTATTAATCGACTCTCCACATCTCAACATATCGCCAATATTGAGATTTGGCGCTTAAAAAAACGAAATGTACTGTTTGTTAACATTTCCTCCCTCCACATTAAGAGAAAAGAAATAAATTCAATTAAAAAAACAAAAAACAAAGGGCACTGAACAATTCCATACAAACAATTTCCTTTCGTGTTAGTGCAAGACTCCGACAGTTTCAAATTTTAACAAACTTGTAACATATATCGTTAGATACATCATCATACGAGGGCAAAATCCTCATTTCAAAAGTTTTATATAAGTCAATATCTGTTTAGAGAATTAAACTTCGCTTAAAAGAGATTTTTTACGTATCTCTGTAAGAAGCGCAACCCAATTTAAATTAAATTGTACATGGCTTTCACAATCAATGCCCAATACATTAGTTTTTCTTTTGATAGGTCAACTACAAGATTTGACCCCTTAAATGGACTCAATTGATCTAATCGAGAAATACTTTTTTTTTTCTGATCAATTTATAACTCAGACTTCTTTTTATTTATTTTTTTAAAATGGCAAAAATTTTCAATCTACCTTATGGGTTACCTTTTATAACCAACGTCATATCGTTGGGATAAATATCGATTATATGGCGGTTGCCATCAAACAAACTACCACACCCACCATACTTTTGATTAATTTTGATGGTTAATTCTTTTATGGTCAAAACAAATAATAGAAGACCCGTTAGACATCTTAGATCACAGCCATTTTGGTATTATAGAGTTACTTCCTTTCCCGTCTATATAAATTGTAGAGATCCAATTAAAACGTAAAGCTCAAAAAGGATTGTTAAAATGCTTTGGAAGAAATTTCTTTGTAGTATTGAGAATTTGATGATGATTTACCGTATCAAATGCGTTACAAAAATTAATGGTGATTAAGGCACTATATATTTTTACGTAGTGGATCGTACTTTGGATGTTTCAAGAGATATCTTACATCTTTCTTCCTTTGAAGAGATCTTTCTGATGAGTACCAATCTTCTTTTTAATATTGATTTAATCAGATTTACAATAAAAAAAGCTATAATTTGGTCTTATTTGGCACTGTCATCGGCCTCTTTTTCAGTCCAATTTCAGTCACATCTCCCTTTTTTAAAATTAATGCTATTCTTTTCTTTTTGACATATCTATGATGGGTTTTGTATCTTTTCATAGATTCACTAACACAAAATAAACAATCTCCTTTTTAAACACAGAATACATTTTTCATTCTATTCAATGAGGACCAGGATATTTGTTGTCATTAATTTTATTTTAAATGTAGTACAATATTGTTTAGGAAGAAAATCTAGAAGTCTTTGACTTATTACCATATTTAGTAAATTTAGCCAAAAAACTTTTTGAAAACGCAATAATATATCCTTGGTTTTAGTCACAACCTTACTATGTATGACAAGTTATCTTTTTAACTTGCATCGCATTAAAACTCATCTCCCACCACCCGTCACATAACGTATTTTACCCTATGAGGTTTCGTGGAAATACACTTTTCTAGTTACTTAGATATGATTGTTTAGAACCATTTTCCTATTAAAATTAAAAAAACCTTACTTAAGGATAAGCGTAAATAATTATATTCTTTCAATAATATAATTTATCTTTACAATCAATTAAATTCCCTAGGAGTGAACAGCTAAGTATAAAGTAATCCCTAGTACACGTGCGCTCATGAAAGACCACAAGTAATACTAAGGCATTATAAATGTAAGCTCTTGCTTAACCCAGAGTGGAATTGGGGATCGACATCGTAGTCATTCCTGCCTATGTACCTGCTAGAATCAGGTAATTTCTAAAACATTCTTCAAACTTTTAGGGGTATCACATCAATTTTTGCAATCTTTTTCTTTAGCAGACCGAAAGTATTTAAAATTTACTACTCTTTATATGACAGTACACTTTGGAAGAAACATGTTTTTTTTTACTTTATATAATTATTGTTAATAAACTGAAGAGACAGACAATATTCGATTTTATATGCTTCATTGTAAGATTCAACAACCTTACACCACAGCAATAATTTTACTTCTATATCCATCTTTATTAAAAATCTTCAATAATTCCATGTTAGATATTCTTTCCTCATCTGAAAACGAAGAAATTCCCTTTTTAAAAAAACCGATGAACTATATTTTTTCTGTCTAACGATATTAAATGATTAATTTTTGACAACATGATGATAAGCAAACATAAATAATTCTCCATTTGTAAGAAGAAAAAAACTATTATAAAGAGAGATGAATGATCGAATTAAATCAAATATTAATAGCACTGTTTTGAAGACAACTTCTTTATAGGATAAAAAGCTTCAGGATAAATATTTATTAAGCTTCAGAGTATGTCACAATAACTAAAAAGAAGAATCTTTCGTGTCTTGGTAAAATCAAATATTATTTTTTTATACATAGAACTTTAAAGAAAAAAAATATGCATAAACAATTATTAAAATATTTATGTATACCAGGCGTAACAGAAATAAATACACTTGCAGAAATGGTTTTAACGGAATTTACATATTGTTTTTCTTCTTAAAACATCCTAGAAATAAACTGAAGTTGAGACATAAGTTATAAGGAGATATTCAGTTTTATAAAAATGGGTCCTAGATGTTTGAAGAATACGACAAAATAATTTGTATTCAAACATTTTTCTAAGCGGGAACAACTCCTTTAAAGATCACGAGGCGGGTAGGAACAGTCAGGGCGACTTTTTAGGATGTTAAAATGAGATTAGAAACCGAATAAGATATGGATAAATATCCTTACTCGGACAAGAAACCTAAATTAAATCCCAACGTGATGAAGATGCTGTCAAGGTTGCCTCAATGAATAGTATGCAGGCCCATGCAAATAACTTCAAAGTTTCTTAGTTTACAATGTCGAAGACCATAAAAAATAGCTAGAAGATCTTGCAGTAGGATGGTGCCTAAGCCTATTCCTCAAAAATGGTCAGGAAGTGATTGGAGAACAATAGTTTCTTTTTGGAGAATAAAAAAAATAAAAAATAGTTGATGTGGCCCCTTATAGCCCATAGCTCAACTTTCTGGATTATGCTTTCTGTCTACAAATTGAGAAGAAAGCACGTAGACTTTGCCACCAAAATATTGATTACTAGAAGATAACTACTAATGAGCAATAGGTCATGATCATATTTTAAATGTTAAACTGTAAATAGTTAAGTTTCAATTAACCGAAATTAACCATTATTCAATGTGAGTACCGATTTTTAATGATCATGCTTAGAACTTGCAACACTTTATAGGTAAATATAGCATAATTTATCTACACCAGAACAAATTTATTTATATACAAAACGTTATCTTTATTGTATAGCACAAACTTCTCATGGAAATCAGAGAGAAAAAAGGTCTAAAATAAGTTCACAGCTCTCAAATGTTTACGAACTGTGTATTATTCATTTAATAGCTTAACAAGTCCTTATCCTTCCATCCATATTAAGAACCCTTGTAAATACTTCGACATACGAGTATATGGATATATTTTTATTCTATACATTAGAATGTCCTGAATTGAAGGTAATATTTTTTCCAGTTTGGCTTCCTTCGATGTCCTTTGAGTAAACTTTGATTTTGTTGTTATCATATGATGTTTTATCAAAACAATGAGAAAAGGTTATAAAATTCTTTTACAAAAAGAGATTTCTGAAATTTAATTATTAAATATTAAAGAGGAAGAAAAATTGTAGGGTCTTGTCAATCCTTTATATATTTATATTAGTTATCATTTTAAGGATATCTTTACTACTCGAAAAGTATATTCTAATATCTTATATTATCAACCTGTTTATCTTAATATATATAAGATAAAGAATATGATTAATTATTAAGAAATAGGTAATAAGAGCGCACTGTTCTATATTTGTAGTAAATAAATATTCTAAACCAAACTGACACATTGATAAATACAAGCTTATTTTAACCATGGATGAAAATTGTCTTATGAAGTAATAGTATAATTAAAATTCATCTTTTACACCCTATTGATAAAATTTTACGTCGAGGCAATTCCGTGGTAGGGATCAAGATGGAAGGCTTTTTGGGTCTCCCTCGTGGAGGAAAAAGAGGTGGTATAGTGTCATCTGGAACTATTCTGGGCTTTAATCGGTCGATGAAGATCGGTTCTACTCGGGAGCCACGTTGAATGTCACATTATTTTTCTGACATTTGTATTACTTTGAAAGGGCCTTCATAAGGAGACTGTCGACCTTTAAGAACAGGACCCCAGCCAACAAAAACTGATTGAGTGGTCCGTAGCTTTGATGGTATCTAATCGATTTGACGTGATGAATGATGAACAGTGGGATGAACAAGTAACGTTGAGAGATGTGTATGAAGGTTGGCTAGAGCTTGCTCTGGATAAAACGACAAAGGATGTATCATTGCACCAGGAACGGAGAGGGTTTGACCATAAAGCATTTCTGCCGACGAAGAAGTAAGCTCCTCTTTAGGGGCTGTTCGTATACCTAGAAGTGTTCAGGGAAGTTGGTGTACCCATTGTGAAGAAGTAAGGTGTGATTTCATAGAAGATTTGAGTTGACGATGAAAACGTTTGACTAATCCGTTAGACTGTGGATGCTATGACATGGTATGGGTTGTTTTGATAACGTAAAGATAAATATATTTGTTGCCAGAGTTGAGAAGTGAACTGAGGACCTCTGTCTGAGGTTATTTCCACTGGTACGCCAAATCGTGATATTCAATGTAAGCACAATGTTCGTTCACATATTGTCGTGTCATTGTCGGAGATCGGAATAGCTTCTGGCCAACGAGAAAAACGATCTATTATTGTAAAAAGATTGGTGAATCCGTCAGAAGAGGGCAGTGGGCCCACTAGATGGACATAAATATCGGAGAAACGTGAAGAAAGAATGGGAATCTGGATGGGTGATTATCTAGTATGTTGGTCTACTTTTGACATTTAATACATTGCCAAGACCATTGTCTAATTTCCTTATTCATACCATTCCAAAGATTTTTTTGTTATAAGTTTAACGGAAGAACAAACTGATTGATGTGATAACGAGTAAATAATATCAAATACTGGCCTTTTCAAGGACTGAAGAATTACCAGGCGCAGAGTGGAGCCAGAAATATCAGATCAAAGCACAACTGGTTTGTTTGAAAAACCAAAATCTACCTCAGACAGTTTAAGTTTGGATTTACTTGTGTGGTATGGGGATATTTAATCTTGGGCTACGGATTGTGCAAGATTCAAAAACAAAGTCAATGGAAGGTAATGCAACCATTTAATCCTTGATAATGCATCTGCAACCAGGACCAGGGATCCGAAACTTTAGCAAAAGTATATTTCAAAGGTTTGTGATCCGTGTATAAAGACCTACCACAATATTTTGAAAATGTCTTATAGATGAATCTATAACATATCGGTCAATAAGTTCCGGGCCTCGATTGGAAAAAAACATTTTTTTGCCAAAATTCATTTTTATTTATCAATATAATATCCTTTTAGAACAATATAATCATTCCAACGTTTTTCTTTCCTTTCGATACCACGGGTGTAGAACGATTTATCAAGACCTTCAAAATATGCTAAAGTTTTGACATTCTCTTACTCATCTGAGACAAATCTCTTTCCCCGGAGCATTTTTATGAGTTCTGTGAAGAGGTAGTAGACGCTGGGGCCAGATCCGGAGAATACAGAGGGTGCAGTAGCAATTCGAAATCCAACTTGACCAACTTGCAGCTTGTTTTTATTTACTTGTAACATGGCGCATGTCTTGGTGAAAGAACACATTTTTCTTCTACAAATTAGGCCTTTTCTGGGTATTTTTGGGCTTCATACTATCCAACAAACCAATATTATAGTCGCTGTTGATTGCTTTTTCCATATTCCAAATAGTCGACGAATAAAATTCCATCCGAATCCCAAAATACAGAGGCCATGACCTTCCCAGTCGATGTTTGAGTCTTTGAACGGCTTTCTCCGTCTGCACACCTATCAGCAGACTGCCCTTTCAATTTTGGAGTGAATGGTTAATCCATGTTTTATCCATTGTGATGTACCAACGTCAAAAATCCTTCTTATTTCGCGTGAACATCTCCCAAGAGCTCTTTGAATGAATCATCTGCTCGTTGTTGCTTTTGCTCTGGTGTGAGTAAACCCATTTGGAAAACAGCTTTTTCATACCCAAATGTTCGTGTACGATGGTGTAAACACTACCTTTTGATAACTTCAGATTGTCAGCTATCTCTTGCAACTCCACTTTGTGATTGCCCATGATGATTTTGAGATGTTTTCCAGAATAACCGCCTCATATGGCTGACCAGGGCGTTGAGCATTATCAGTGTCCGTACGACTACGTTTGAAATAGACAAACCATCGTTAGATGGTTGTTTTCGAGGGGATAGAGTCCGGATAACATTTTTCAAGGCAAACGTGTGCTTGAGCGGTGTTTTTTTTTCCATCAAAAAGCAATGATAAATCAAGATACAAAATTTCTTTAAATTCATCGTTTTTATTAATCACAAAAGTAACGTCACTTAAACCCCTGTAAATCGATGAATAATAAACCAAACGTCATGAAATTTTGAAAGTAACCTTTTGAATATTTTTACTTTGGAAAAATATTTTTTTATTTTGTTAGTGGTGCCATCTGGTAGTTAGGCCCGGAAATTATTGACCAATGTGTTATATTAATTATCAATCGAATGTACTACATTTCAGTCGGTTGTGTATAATTGCCTTGAAAAGAAAGATAAGGGTTTCCATGTACGGTTTTGAAGTTGTTCTAAAACGTTCCCTATCGCCGTGTCTGAAGCATCGACAGAAAAAGCTATAGGTGTGTCGGAAATCGGATGTACAAGTAAGGTAGTATTTGCTAATACTGATTTTGCACGATTAAATGATTCTTTTAATTCCATAATAGACTCTAGAATTTCGGCCCTACCAGGAACAAATCTATGCTAAAATGTTAAAAACCCTATGAAGTCTTGGAATTTGGCAAGATTGGATGGAAATGGATAAGATTGAATGGTTTTTACCTTGTCGGCGAGAGGAGTGATCCCTGATGACTACACACTATGACCGAGAAAGTCTATCTTTGTTGCACCAAATTTACATTTCGCTAGATAAATAGGTAATTCATGTTAATGAAGTCTTTGGAAAAGTGTTGTCAAATATTTAAGATATTGTTTCTTAGACAAACTTGTAATTAAGATGTCGTCTAGATAAACAAAGACAAAATCTAGCCATTTAAAACACGATGCATAATTCTTTGGAACGCCTGTGCCGAATTTTTTAGACCGAAAGGCATTTGTAAGAATTCAAAAAGGCCAAAAGGGGTAATAATGGCTGTTTTTGGTACATAATTAGGGTGTACTGGAATCTGATGATAACCTTTAACAAGATCTACTTTAAAAATATGGTACAGACAAAGTGGGTGGTAAAATCTTGTATGTTCAGAAGAGTTTATCGATCTGGAACTGTGACATTATTGAGTCGTTGAAAAACACCACAGGGTCATCACTTGCCATTAGTTTTTAGCACCATGCGAAGGGGGGGATGCTCAAGTACTATCTGAACGTCGTACGATACAAAGTTTTTCCATTAGAAGATTATTCCTTTGCTATTTTTAATTCTTCTGGGGAAAGTCGACAAGCCTTAGCCTTAAGAGGTGGTCCAGTTGTCTCAATGTTGTGAACAATGCTGTGTTTTGGTTTAATTATTGAAAAATTTAGTTTAATAATATCGATATACTCTCACAAATTTTTCCGTAATTATTGGACGTAACAGATACAAAACTGGGGTAAGTGGCATCTGATATATTCGATGTTTTACAAGGAAGTGATGTGAAATCAGAAAAATTGACGAGTCTGCGGCGGAGGAGGTCAGGGAGTAGGCCAAAAGTACCGAGAAAATCTGCCCAACTTTTGCTTTGATAAATGCCCAGGAATAGCAAGATCGTTTATGGAAAGTTTTAACTTAATATGGCTCTTTGGGTAGATTCTCTATCAGCTGTGCTACTCGAGAAGCTGTTAAATTGACTAGTGACAAGTAGACGTAGTCATATTTTTGTTCCTTTTGTGTATTCTCCTTAGCCGACACATGGCGTTCAGCATGGTCAAACCATAACGAATGCCACTTGTTATAAAATGTTGGAAGTTTAACAGAGAGTGCACTTTTTGTTGTTTTGTTGTCGATCTCCATCCTCGATATTCTAACGTCCAAGTCACCAATTTAAGGATTAAATGTCTTTACTACTCCAAAATTATATACTAACATCTTATGTTATCAACCTGTTTATCTTAATATATATGTTTATATAAATACATACGATTAGTTATTCTTTATCTGTATAGAGGGCGCTACCGAGTACGTAATGAAGTCTATGCGTTTTAATATTTTATATATTCAAGTTTATAGACTTTTATACTGTCACTCCCTTTTCATCCGTGGGCTTAATATCATTTTCCCTAAAAATTAACATTAATTTATGTTA
The DNA here is from genome assembly GCF_016086655.4 of Lepeophtheirus salmonis. Taxonomy (NCBI): domain Eukaryota; kingdom Metazoa; phylum Arthropoda; class Copepoda; order Siphonostomatoida; family Caligidae; genus Lepeophtheirus; species Lepeophtheirus salmonis. The sequence goes on from NC_052135.2 coordinate 63,216,108, forward strand.
TGTATCTCAAAAGTTATGGTCCATTATGCACTATAAATGTTTTTTTTTTTAACCTTACCTTTGATTTTTTTTACATCCCAAAATTTAATTGCCTGTTACTATAACCCTAAACAACCTTCCTACACAGTTTTACCCAATTCGGTCTGTAACTTATTTCGGAATCCTGCTTACAACAGACAGACAAACAAAATGAAGTAATTGGGTATGAGCGTTGCTTACTTATTTTAGTTTGAAAACAAAGACACAGGGAGAAACGTTGTCTTGCGGCAAAACAATACAACTCCCTGAATAATAATATTACTTAATAAAAAAATATAGATATGCAACTGACTTAGAGAATGCTGTCAAAATTCTTCTCAGTAAAAGCTACACACAGCGGCTTGAAACTATCTATATTTATATTAGGCCAAGCTACAGAATGTCATTCCACCTTGCGGATCATATGTTTTTTTTTTTAGTTTGCTTGTATCCAAATATCATGAATCAAACTTTTCAATCTCAATGTTCTATGAAATCCATTTCTACAAAAAAAAAAAAAAATATAAATATATATGTATATGATCCACATTTAAGAAATAAAAAAATTCGGAGATACATTCAATGTACCTGTTGTATCAAAGGACTTTTCTTTTTCTCTCAGTTACCTTTTGATCAAATTTGTGATATATTAGTTCAGCCAATAAAACAAAACACTTTCATAGATGGTTTATACTGATGTCACATATTTATAGCATAATATATTGACAGCGATATTAAACAAAATAGACAAATTTCTTAATATTTTTAATAAGTTATACTCATTTTTTTTTTGTGGGGAGTTATAAGCGAAATAACTTTTTGTACTCGGAGTTGAATTGAGAATCCATGTCTCAGTAATTCTTGCCTATGCTAGTGTCGTTGTCATATTTTTGTATTTGGCTTCATCATATAGCTGATTGCAGCTAATATTATAAAACGTCATGACAGTTAAGATGCTCTTCCTTCAAACATTCAGGTCATGTGATCTACACTCTAGAAAATATATTCGTACATTGTACATGTGATTGACATATTTTAAGTACTATTGAGTGAAATATTTTATTTCCTTTCATTTATCATCGGAGAAAAATAGTTTATTAGTTGTATTTTTGTCGTTTGACTATTCTCGTTATAGCAAAAACTTCAGTTAAATAAGAAAAATATTTTAGAATACCGTCAAGGCATTCCGATGGAAATTTATAAATAAATGCAATAAAAAATGTAAAACTAAGGGTAAAAGTATTTGAGTACATTCCTTCAAAAAAAAAAAAAATTATTGCAATTTCCAAAGGCAATTTCGTTTTTACCAAGAGAAACCTTTCCTTCATTTCCATAACATTTTCACGCATTCATTGGGGAAAACTACACATATTTCATTTGCAATGAATACAAGACGTGTTGATCGCAAAAAGCATATATGTGGATTGTATACAAGGTCTACTAGATAAAACCGTAAAAAAGTTTGATTTCATTAATATGAATAATGAGAGTATTGTGGTTGATTTAATGACCATATATGAAAGTTTGAGAGTCTCAGTAACCATTTGGTTCCAAATTTGAACAATATCTATGAAAGAACGACTATTACAGAATTAGTTAGAGAAGAAAATGGCACCAAAAGGATGAAATATTTACATCCTTATCAGCAAATTTCAAATAGATATTCACTTCCTATAATTAACTAAACACAAACACACTACCACGCCTGAATTATCATATAAGAATATCTTTACATATAAACGAAAAACATTTAAATAGATAAATTTATTTGCCAGGAACACCAAAGAACTCGAATCAACAAAGTATTTTGTATTGTATGAGACAAAGGGGAATTGACTATAGGAGGAATCATTCTGAGTTTTGATTAAAGAACTGTGGATGAAGGATGGACTCTGGCTGATGTTATTGGTAATTGTTATTGAGCACTGTGTGATGTTCCACGAGGTTGGAAGTCATTGTCACGACCTTGATGCTAAAAGTTATTTCTTGTCTTATTCTGTCTTCTTATTTTTCTTCTCTAAACCTTATTTCTTCTTTAAAAAAGTGTCCAAAGATACATTCCAACATGCAGCGAGAATAATTCTTAAAATTTTACAATCTTCATTTCTTGTTTTTATAAAATAGTCAAATAATAGGTCTTTAAAGGCCAAAAAATTACTTACTAGAACCATCCCTTGAGCTTTATGCACCTATGAAAAATTTATAGCAAATCTTATTATTGGTTTGGGCGTGATTCCTGGACAAACACAAACATACATTCGTATTTCATCTATAGATATCATTGCTTGTCATAGGAATCAATTAGTACATTAGATACATATGTGAGTAGACGATTTTTTCAATATATGTTATACACCATCTCTCTATCTTTTTGTCAAAATACTAAAAACGATTAATATAAATATATTTGTCTTTGCATTCACTTAATTTAATAATTGATCAATAAAACAGATGGTTCGTAATTATAAATAAGTGCATTCAGAGTGTGAAAACATGGGCATTAAATTAATTGATTTACTTTCATATAAGCCTGTTATCAAACGCCATCTGTAACTTATCAATTTAAATTGCTAGATTAAAAGTATTATGATACTATTTGCTTTTTTATAGTTGTGCATATTTTATAAGAGTAGAAAACGATAAAAAAATCTTGTTGTTGATTAAAATTTTTTTGTTTCTAGAGTAGAGTTTTTATTAGTGATGGAATATCTCAAAATTAATTTTTAAAGTATAAACCATATTTTTGGCAAAAATCACATTGACACTGTTTTGGAATCGAGAGTCATGTCTATCTCACGTTCATATGGAATCACAATTGCTATCATTAATGAAGGTAAACAATTTTTTTTTTTTTTTTGTTCCAGTATTCGATTCAATTTTCCCGTACATTTTGTTGTCAGTTGACAATTTTTCATCATCTTTATCCCTTATCAGTGATCCGAACGTTTACTGTTTGAATTCGGATGAATTAACTCCTTATAAACTATGGGAAAAATGCTTCAACTGCAAATCCTTCCTCACAAATCCATGTCATGTCTAAATTCTAGAAAATTTACAAAGAGTCAAGTTTGAGTCCTCAGATTTCTTTTGAACTCATTTTTATTTGCATGATAGGGTTTTGGCTTTTCTTGGATTAAGTTTAAAATAGATTTCGAGATTAAGTCAAGTTATGATTCTTAGCTATTGAGTCCAAGTCAAGTTTCAAATCTTCGAAATATAGACAAATTGTCAATTAGTAGTCACTTTTAGTTAAAAGAAGTATTAATAATATTATAAATTACTTCTATCACGCCCCTAAGTGGAATTGCAAGTCCCCGCTGTTGTTAAGTAATAATTGTTCAATAGCGGGGAATTATTGGCTAACTACCAAATGATTTTGGGCCTTTTCAATAAGGATAACTTGATAATTATATTTGGAAAAATTCAAACAAAGAATTCATTATTTTTCAATTATCCTTGACCCCTGATATCAAAAAGAGACGAGAGTGTTAGTTACATACACAGCAAATCTTTTATAAAATGTATGAATGCATAATATTATATGTAAATGAAGCCTAGACTAATGGAATGAAGAAAAAAAAGTCATTATAGCATTTTTATTTTGTTAATAGTAGCAACACATAATGTAAAAGTCCAGATGCATCAGGTGTCTGTTGCAATTTTCTTCTATACACCATTATTTTAATTAAAGTCTTGATTGGAGTATCAAATTTTAGTCACATGTAAGTACACATTTCTGTTGCTAATTGACACCTTTTTGTATTTTACTTTATAACTATATCTTTGCATTGTATCTTTAGGGAGACATAATAATGGGGTATGAATGATTATTAAGAAATGTAGAACATTCATAGACATTTTATGAACTATAAAAATTGATCATATTATTTTTCTTGAATTTAAATGTGATATCATCAATGGATGAAGGATTTGCATAATTTAAATAAATTTGATATCTACTATATTATATAAAATGCCTTAAATTTGCATTTAAATTCATCAAAGTATGACATTTTAAAGCCTGCATTTTTATCCAATTATATATTTCAATACGTATATTTAGAATAAATTTTTGCAAGAAACATATTTCTTTTTCAAAATTATGTCATATCAGGAAAACAATAAAAATTCATAAAAGTAATATGTGATTTAGTTCAAAACGGATCCTACGCAAAAGGAACTTTTAAAATTACCATAAATTTATTCCAACATACAAAAAAATTCAGTTTCATTCCTACACAAATTAGAAGTTTTTAGACCTTAACCAGTTTTATCTTAACCAGCTCATCTAAGGCACAATAGTTCCACATTTACTGATATTTAAAAGAATATATTTTATTAAACTTCAATATTACCATAAATTTCCTTTTCACTTATCACTTTGCACTCTACAAAAGTGTCATTCCTAGTGATGTTTTCATCAATTTTTTATCACACTTGAATGTATAAAAATTAACATTTATAAGAATAATAAATACTGATTTTAACCCCTATATTAAGGATCAATATAGATACATACACTGTTAAGTATGCCATAAAATTTCCAATTCGTCTCGTCTAAGTTGCTCACTGTTTTTAATGATCTCACTTACATTCAACTACTCAATACTTAGATGTTTTCTCCTCAAGAGGGAAATAATACTAATAACAGTTTGAAAAAAATTAATATCATGACGTTATGACGGATGAGCTAAAGATTACTTTAGTCTTTAGAGCACTATTTGGCTGAGCCTTCGATACACACGCTTGATGCCACATGCAAAACGCCTGCAAATGTTCATTTATATGACTACATTGATATTTCTTATATAAAAAAAATTATATATATATCAGTGAGCACTATCTACAGTTCACTCTGTATACACGCTCCATGCTACATGCAAAATGTCTGCAAGATTTAATTAGTATTACTACTATTATTTATGTTGTTTTTTAGATCAAAAATGACTGTTTTATGACAAAACATACAGTCATAAAAACAACCTTTTTTTTCATATGGATAATGTTATTCATAATATTACATTTCCCATTTCAATTAAGTTTTTATCAAATACCGAATGGTCCATTAAAATTTGAACACTTTTAATATAATTTAAACCAAATTAATACTATAAATAGATGAGTGCCTGAGATTTCTTAATCATTAATGTATCCGCCTTATCGGCAATGATGGCTTGCTGGCTGACATTGGCTTTGAGGGCCTCGGTGCCTCGATACCTTGCCCTCGACATGCACCCAAAAGGTGCAGTAGAGGAGGTTGCCATCAGAGCTGTAGGGGGTCAAGTGTCAAAAAAAGAGTTCAAAAGGACTCAAAAGACAAATAAAAAAGTCTTGCAACGGAAGAAACGGGTTTCTTTCATTGCTGATGTCAATAGGGGCCTCTCCACCCTCTCAATGCTATTTCTACTAACTTTTTTTGATAACTCTCTGCATGGACCCACATGGACTTGAGGGTTTGACCTGAGCTGTTTTCTTTAACTCCTCCGGATCCAATTTGGCCTTTGGAGAGATGCCTTCTTCCTCTTCAACGTTACAGATTTGTATTGTATACACCCAACTACTTGGAGTGCACGAATGGAATTTTGTCGATCACGTTAAAGAGAGCTTAGTTTTTCTTTTGTTACTAATTGTTTTTGCTTTAATATATTTATATAAGAATTAATTTCAATCACTCAACCATAATTAATTATTAAATTAGTTAATGTTAAGATTTCAATGAACCACCCGGTATCTCAAAGAAAAAATGACAAAAAATATTAATTTTAATAATTATAATCTGCATTATAATATACAATTGCTATGTCAATTTTGCGGCTGTACTTTTTTTATATTTGGGAAAAAATCAGTCTCTTTCTTTATAATATTTCCCCTGAAATATATACGAACGTTCATAATTTTCATATTATATGTAACTATATTCCTCAAATTTGTATATTCATTTGCTATATTACTTTTATACAAGGTATACCAACATAACTTCTTTTTTATGAATAATCAGGGTGAATGCCGCATCTAATAATTACAAGACTCGCGTAAACTATACACATTTGGTAGCGTTACTCAAAAATACTCTGAAACTTAGGGTTTACGCATTTTAGACTTTCTCTGCAATGAATTTGGCAATCAGGAGCCTGGAAGGATTGAAGAAATCAAGGAATTTGCTGCTAAATACGGTGTAGAGTTTGACATATTTGCCAAAATTGATGTTAATGGAGGGAACGCACATCCATTGTTTAATTATATTTGAAGGAAAAACAGGTTGGACCCATTGGAAATTTTATCAAATGAAATTACACCAAGTTTCTTGAGTGTGAAGAAGGAGTTCATGTATCTATATTCTCTCCTATTGAATAATATTTGAATAGGACTTTTCAAGAAAAATCACCAAAGTTTCTTATGACGGGTTCCACCTCCAGTTTTTTTTTCTTCAAATTGGTGTTTATCTGATGTTTATTTACCTGTGATTTTTCATTCTGAATCGTGTCTCAGGGTTATTTCAAGTTATTTATTTTTACCCCAAAGTGTTTCTTATTAATGCCTTCATTTGATTTTTTTTAAATCAATTATTTTGTTTTATCATCTTCTTTTTTTAACAAATACATTTCTTTTAGTAAAATCTACCAAAATTAACACTAAATGCAATAAGTTTTACTTTCTTATCTAAAAACTTTTTAGAAGTTGTATAAATATGGTGAAAATAAGGTGTGGAATATGGGAATGACTATTTTAATTCATAAAATTCCCTCAAATAAGTATCTTTTATTTTAATTGCATATATATGTACTTACATGTGTTTATATATTTATATTTTCACAGTAGTTATCTTAATTGATATTATAAATCTATTAAAGTAAATGGGGGAAGCAGGTATTTATTCAATTCCAATTAGAATTGTAGCTTTGTAATTTTTATATATTTTTTGAAGGACTACCAGTGAATTATACTTGAATAGCTCCTACTATGTATACATCCAATCGCCAGAACTGGGGTTTGTGTAATTGTTTAGACATTGAGTTGACCAACACACTTTTTCTATTGATCTTATTAGGTTTATAAGTGTTTCTTTATGAAAGGAAGATATTGGACACACTGTTACTTCTATTGTAGCACACAATCTTCCATTGAAGATGAACAAAAAAATGGACCAAAATACCTTATGGGTTAGCCATTTCTTCTCAACTTTGAAATTAATATCCAATAATTGTTAAAAAGTTGTCACAACTGAACAAGAGCTAATTATAATTCAACCAAGCAATGGTCAGAACACTTATTATGAGAACAGAACAAAAACATCAACAGTGAACAACAAAATACTCTGTATATTTATATGTATTTTATAATGAAACTCGTCTATATCGAACTTGGACTGAATGAGTTTGGTATTACAAAATTTATTATGGTCTCAAACAGGTCTAGAATATTCTGGTCGAAACTCTTGTAACTACCCTAAGAAACTTCTATTCTGCCAATACGTTACAATTATATATCATTAAATATTATAGGATGCAGGTCATAGACCTCGTGCGAGAAAAGAAAACTCATGTCGAATGACTTGAGTAAATGTGGCTCAATTCCTTTCGACCAAACAACCATGTCGTTCTTGAGTTATTATCAAGTATAGACGTAGGAGGTGGGGCTGCAATGATCACATTTCCCCATTATTGAAATATACGTAATAAGATTCGAACAATCCCGTCTTGGAATTTCGAACTCCGTGCAGAAAACAATAACAAAATTGTATACTCTTTAAAATAATCATTAATAAACTGACACAGGTATAGAATATAAATATTTACCACATCGAAAACGTCAGCAATTTTTACACTTATTTCTCAAAGTACATACCCTGTAATCACATAAAGCAGATCACTATTGATTAGGGTTCGATAGATATTAATTTTTAGGTCAACACCGATCATTTTACCTGCAAAAAACTTTTCATCAAAATATTTTTTAGGAAATTAACGTTGAAGATCCAAATAAAAATTTGGTTATTTTGCCAAGTAAATGATTTTCCTCGTCACAGTAGCAAAGATTTTGAGAAACTGAATTCTATAAGTTGAAAATTAAAAAAAAAAATCAAGATAATTTCTTAATTCTGGAGTCAGTTTTACCCATAAATAGGTGAGTTTTTATTATTTGGAAAATAAATGACAATTAGAAGTGAGCCCTCTAAAAATCATAGTCAAAATATTATTTAACTCTCCGTTAGTAAACATCCTTTTTATAACGCAGTTAGTGAACTGTGTAATGGAGAAAGCTCATAAATAAAACGTATTTAATTACATGATAAACAGTTGAACAAACATAATTATTACGTCATTTTTTTACTATTCCATCCATTTTGCACTCGTAAATATCAATTATAGTGCTAAAAATACATGTATGAATATAAGACATTGATAAAAATGAATCTTAATAGCATGTGTTTGGGTTTCAAAAAGTTATAATTGTTATTTTTTTTAGAAAAGACATTGAATTTTTATTATTTATAAAATTTTTTATAAAGTATTGTTTACTTTATGCAAATTTTGAGAGTAAAATTATTACCTATCAGTTTAGATGAGGTCGAGGTATATGAAATAATAGCTACAATCAAGGTGTTGCTAGCTTTCATAATGGAGAGGGGGTTAGCCTTTAGAAACTTTTTTGGGGTACTCAAGGCCCCTTTCCCTTCCTTTCCAAAAAAAGAGGCTAGCAACGCCCCTCGCTTCAATATTATAATTTTATATCCATTTTTCGACGCTTCAGTCTTCACATTAAAAAAGAATATTCCAAGAAATTAAAAAAAAAACATAGGAAAGACTTTTAAGCAAAGCATAATTTATTACATTCACTAAACCTCGATAAAAATGTTTGAATGTACGAATCATTAATACACAAGGCATTATCCAAATAAGTTAAGAAAGCCAGATAATTGATTTTTTTTTTAGGCATAATGGAAAATATTGGCTATAAAAATTAGATTATAAAACATAATAAGCATATCTTTATAAATATCAGGGTGTGTAATATCTTAGTTCCCTAACGGAGGGCTATGAGTGAAAGAACAATCAGAACAAATTTAGTGAAGTATATTTTTTTAATATAAAACTCAACGTCAGTTAGAACTCTTTATTCTACTTGTCCAATATTGAAAAAAAAATATGTAGTTGATCAATTATCTTTTTTATTAATCTTCTCGAAGGAAAGGTTGAGAGATTTAATACATATTAAGGTTGAGTCTTTAGGTAATTATCTTTTTTGGTATATTTTTTAGTTATGTAATCACAAAGTCTTCTATTTTTATAGAGAAAGAATAATCTACTTATGTAGGTTGAAGATTGCGAAGCATAAATTCTTTAAAAAATTATGAGCCTCATTTTATGAGTATGGATCTTTTAAATTGGTATGAATACATATTAAGACACAGGCCTGCCATTCAATATATCCTCCGAGTAAAACAATCTGTATTAACATATTCGTAGCAATAAGTAGTAATGAGAAGTTCTATATAACAAAAAATTTCCTCCTTCCTATAAGACATCAATTAGGACACATAGCTCATTCATATTTGCCAGCTGCTCTCCGAAATATACATAAAAATATTTTAAGTAATAAAACATTTTTGCTATTATTCTGCTTCTTATTGATAAATGTACAAAAACACTGTTTCTATGTGGAAAAGCGTATATAACAATTTACATTTAATATATCCTTGCTGTTTTTTTTAAAAAATTGAATACATTTACATACATTGGAAGGAGGACGGAAACTATAGGTATGATATAAAGGGTGTCCTTAAAATATGAGGGAAAATGGAATACTTTATGAATTTCAACATTCACAAATTACATTTGTTATAATTTCAAATTTGTAGAATATTTATACCTTCAATACTAGGATTACCATGTTTTTCTAATGATGATATAGTCATCCCTTAAGGGAGGGATCCTAAACAGATGAACTATTCCATTGCCAAAAAAATATAATAGCTGTAGTCAAGGGAAATCATTATTTTTTTAATAGATTGCAACAGTGCTATATATGAGTGCCATCGGTTTACACTAGATGACGTTATACAGATAAGATTTTGAATTAAGAAACTTATCAAACAGTTTTTTGATTGTTGAACTCAGTATCGTTTTAGCTCACGTCAAAGATGATCGTCAACATCGATAAAATACCCTATATTTTACAGTTTTTCTTCGATAAAGGCAAGAACAAAAATCAAGCGGTTGAAAATATGAATAGCGTTCATGGTCCTGATACTGTAACAGTCATTCACGAGCAAATTTCAGGTTTTTTGATTCCGTTTCGGTAATTTTGATGCCAATGTTTGCATGTGTGGATGCTTTAATTGTCAAGGAGATATACAACGTTCGAAAAAATTCCTTTGTATAAAATCCGGAGCGAAGTATACACCGTGGATAAGATTTTCAAAGAATCCTAGGAATTGGTTTACTTTCATGACATCAGATAAATCTATTCCTTCCGAAGGCGGAGTTGATAGAACGGATAAGTATCTTGAGATTTGTGTTCCTTGCTTATGAGTGAGGTTTCTCTTTCAATTTTATTTTGTTGAATGTCAATGGGGTGGTTGTTTACTTAAATACTGTAATGACACCTTGTCGTTAAAATATATTTTTATTTTGCTCATGCCCTATTGAAGGTATGTAAATGTCAATTTGGACAAACTGATAAAAAAACCTTGTTATCTTTGGAATTATAATATGATATGTAATATAACTATGTAATAATAACAAAAATGGTGTCTATTTCTAAAATGCCCTCAACTTATTTGCAAATAACATACCCCCCAAAATGTCGAACCCACAAACAAGTGTTATCATGGAACCCTGTTAATAAGAAGAAAGTTGAACAGAAAAATCTATACCTAATCCTACATCAGGCTTCGAAATATTCCAGATTCTGCAAACAAGTAAAAGCCACACCTAATAACACAGACATTAATAAGCTAAAAGCAGTAATTTTTTAGTCCATATGTGTTGTACTAAATATGTATATAGAAAATAAAAATCCACAGTTTTCTATTATGAAATAATAGCTATATTTCCTCAAAGCTCTTACATTAATAACGTTCTGAAGATTTGATGCATTCATTTAATAAGATCTGTGATTTATAACTTTCACAAACCTTTTTTTTTATAAGGGCATAAAGTAAGTGTATATGCGATACATATATTTAGGTTTTTATATCTAATAAATGCTTTGTTTTTTGTAAAAAGTATATTAAACATGATTGGTATAACCAAACGAAAGTATTTTGATAAGAAATGACCCTATGACCTTATACTAAACATATACCATCATTATTATCAACTCATCTTCCTCATTTTTTCTACCCTTTTCATAGCAGACTCACATTGAGCCTTCATTTACAGGTTTCTAGTATTATATGTTTTGTTTGTATGTACACAATCCTATGACTATATTATTTAAAGAATGATTCGGCATGAGTAATACTTTGAACATGCTTTAAAATAAAGGAAGGAGGGTGTTGACTATCAGAGACGGTTCTCCTTTTTATTTGTAGATAAGAAAAGTATTTCGAAGGGAAATGTAAAATGAACATTTATCATGCAAAGCAATTGAACTTTGTACCTATCTTTTGTTGATGGCTTTAAACTAGTAAGCTAATATCATATTTAAACATATAAAAAGTATGTATTTGGGTTTATCAATTACCGGGAAGTTGCCGTTGAGTGGGATTCCGGGAAATAAAGGCATTAGTTTTTGAATAATAAATATAGTCAAATTCAAGTATTTCTTTTATGCTTTAAGATAAATGAATTAATTTTAAACTAGTTTAACTTAAACAGACAAAAAAGGAATGAGGAGATAAGATGGTTGGAATAAAAAGTAAACAAAACTATGTTTATGAATTATATTCAGGATTCACGTAACCTCGATCAAAAAATTTAGAATATAAATAACCTTCGTATATGGTTAGGATTAAGTATGTTTTAAAATAACTTTTGTTATTTAAAAGGACATAATTCTGATCAATATAGTATGAACTATGGATTTAATTAATAGTTTATGTTTCTGGTTTATTCTAAAAAATCCATAACCCTGTCCGAAATGTTGACTTGTATTAAATTATATTAGATGAACCCTAGTCAACAGAAGTGATAACAATGAACACCACAAGAGATAAATATAGCACATATATCAAAATTTGACGTAGAAAAAAAACATTCTTGATTGATATAGGTACATGACGCCTCTTTTTCTTATAGTCTATTTAGTGTTACTCATATGTAGCATACGGCTGTTACTTAACTACAAACTTTGAGCGTCTGCTACATCTGCGTATGCTATGTAGGACGTTGATTGTTGTTTTGGCAGAGAGCCAGAAGTGTTTGGCATCAGTTAAAAAAGTGGCATCGATCAACGGAATATTTATTCCTCAATTTTGCAAAAGGCAGAGTGTCCTTGTCGCAATCCTCGCAAGACCAGACAATGTCGCGATTGCAAACTTCTTAAACCTACACATATCATTTGCCTGTATTGAGGAAGTTGTGGCTTGGAGCCCATTCGTCTTGCAACAAGACTCTGCTCCATGCCACTATGTAAAGAAAACGTTGACTGCGTTGTCATTTCTTTTTACTTTTTGGACCAAAGGTTGGTCTCTAAGCTCAGTGGACCTACACTCCATGGACTTTTTGTTCTTAAACAGAGGTCACATACCTTATTTTCTCATTTTTTAAATTTATTATATAAATAAAAGGGGGCATGTTTTTTTCAGAGCCTGCAAGTGTCGCTTTTTGGAATTATGTAACCTAATCCGACCAGCAAAAAAAATAAATAAATGGCAAGCTATGAATTATTTTAACTTTGGGTGGATCTGGGAGGTTGCATTATTGTTAAGCATTGCGCATCCCTACAATAAATATATAACTCATTATGAACTAATTAAATGCAAGATTTCTCAGGAATTTCCCGTAAGTCTAAAACTCCGAGAAATCCCAAGAAATGGGATCTCATGAGTGAAACCCTTGTATGTTTGTACATTGTTGATATATTTATTTTTAATTTTTATATGATTTGGATTGATCGACAAGTATTAAACTTTAAAAAAAATAATCTTCCATCCTTACTCATATGTGTTGATCGACATTAATTGATGGGTCTCACATATTTGCAATATGTCTATGTCAGAAGCCTTTATGTAGTTTCAAAGACATTTTGTTTAAGCTTCTATAATCGTAATAAACATATTGTGCTTGTGTTGTTACTTGCACTTTGCACAGATTCTAAAATGGAGTTTAACCCTATAAATTATTTATTCACTCTTATTGATTGCATATCAGCAGTGTGGTCAGTCAATTACAAAAAATGTCATTCAGTATAAAAATATTTGACGGTTCTGAGAGCTTCATAATTTTTTACAGACCAAATTAATTCGTTCTTTAATGAAGTTTGGCTACGATACATTGTAAAAACATTTGGACTAGATCGATCAAAAAAAAATAATATCAATTCGTCTTATTTAAAATTCGGGTTGATAGATTTTATGAATGCGATGACGTCATATGCATATCTTTTTTTTAAATTGAAACAATTGAACGATGACGTCATATGAAATATTAGGTGTTTCACATAACTGAGTAAAGGATACATCTGTCCATTGAGTGGCATCGAAAAAATCTTTTCACAATTTTAAAAAGAATTAAATGCTAATTCTTAATTCGTTATGGTCGGTCCAAATCAGTGAAGAAAAATCACTTAGAACCAAACTGGAAAAAAAAGTCTCAACACAATGTAGTAAATATATAAATATCACATAATGTTAATGTAAATGATCTATTCAAAAATATGCACATGATTGGACAACATGAAATTTATGGTTAATGGATATTCATGATAAGTATATCAATCAATTCTAACCTCGGACCTTAATTAAATATACCTTTCATTTATTATTCTATGAATTGAAAATGAGGTGAGTTTAGGATTCTTTTAATAAAAATACGTATTAATATGTGTACTCCTGATTAAATCTTGTCACTGCGTATTTTAACAAAGGAGGTATCGGCCCCAAATTCCAACATTTTGTCTTTTCTTAAATCTTATGCACTAACCAGAATAGGGCACAAGAGTCATCCCTCTAACAAACTGTGCTAAATGACGTCATCAGTTTGGAACGCTGACATCAGTCTATCTCGGCTATCTTGAACATAATCAATTCAATGTTTATAAGAATAATAAATACTATAATTAACACTAAATTATGAATGATAAAATAGTTATAAGTCAGTTATATCGAATTAATTGTATATTCTAATTATTGATTACTTAACATCTGGATAGACTATTAACTTTTAAAATCACACAGCCTATCTAGTACAACCATTACTGTTTTGATTCAATAGGGTAAGTTATTTTATCGTCAATTAGTTAAAAGTAAATATACTTGCATAGAAAATGATTGTTCTTCCTGGACGTGAAATCGTAGTTCTTTATTGACAAACTGGTAGAACATATGTTGGAAAGCTCAAAGATAATAAAATAAGAACTTGTTTGCATAATTTTCAACATCAAACATGGAAATTTTTAATAAATGGAAATCAACTATAACATTTTATAAATTACCTAGTAAAATATACTTTTATATTTATTCTATTAATATATGGTGAGTGTTCAAATTCAGTTATTATTGTTTATATACATGCTAAATCCATTGATTACTCTTAAAAAGTTTTTGCTATCATCATTTTAAACAAAAAAATTTGAAACAGAAACTAGATGGACAAATGGAGAAGTAAAAAGACGGATCTTAATGAAAAAATGCACTCTTGAGGATTAAAAATAGAAGTGCCAATTAATTAAAGGACTAGTATAATGTAAATGCCTGAAGTGAGGCGTCAATAGAAAATACTGATGAAATAGAATTAAAGCAAAATTTTTTTTGAGAGATAACATTTTAAACTTGTTGTGTAACTACAAAAATAATATTAGATTAGGTGGAAGATGAGGCTTGTATTAAGCTTCAGAATGATTTATTTGTTGGAAATTATCATGCATTCAATATATTATTCAACTCTCAATGTCTTCAATGCCTTTTTTGTAAATCTCTTGACTAAACTATATGTCTTTTCCTAAATATTACCAAATATTTTCAATTTTCTGTAAAAAAAGACCATTTCTTTTCTTTTTTTGTCCATAATATCAACCCAGCTTCCTGATGTGCCGTGTCTTCATTTTGAGTAGTGGCGATAATCATGATTAACGTGTTGAATAATCTACACTGAGGCTCTTAGCCGTTTATATTTGTAGTTTAAAATTCCTAAAGTTACAGGTACATATTCAAGCAGATACCATCTTTACTCGTGTATAGGTATATGTTATGAACCACAAACATGTACATTAATCAAATAGAAAATAAATCAATTTTACATTATGAGTCGTTCTTCTCCTATATCAGAGAAATATGATGAACTATGAAGAAACTGACAATCTCATAACTATGTTACAGATATTCCCTCAAAAATTGTCTGCCTTGATGCGATTTAATAAGAGGACCTTCCTCTATACTCACTAAGATCGGTGATCTGCGATTATAAGTTAGCTCTTAAAAGACCATAAGTAAATCTTATATAAATAATTATCTCCTCGACATACTTTCATTGCTTTTAGAGCGCTCTTTCAAATTTCGCCTACGAAAAATGAAATGTTCAGACAAAACTTTTCATCAGACCATCAACAATTCCATGATTGATTACTTAAATTTAAAAATGAGGGGTTTCAATGGACAATCAGATAAGTCTGTATCTCCGTGTTAATGATTCATCACTTTTTAACAGCAATGAATTCTTCTCTTCTACCATTGTTACTAAATAAAAAAAAATTATTATCTATTTTAAAAGTTCTAATAACGATGTTGCGTGGCTTCTGTCTATCCAGATGTTAAGTAATCTATGTTCGATGGTAGAATTATTTATTATATATTTTGAAAAGGCTCTATTGAGGAGATTTCGTAGCTAGTGTCAATCCAGATGTTAAGTAATCTATACTCTAATAAAGGTAATTTAGGACTTTCATAAATGTCCACTTTGATCCGTATTAAGCGTAGACACCTTAATCGGCTTCTACTGTACTTTACTATTATATTAATGAAAATTTTTGTCTAGAGGGCGTCTTATAATTTGTGACATTTTTCAAGGATTGATTACAAGGACTGATTTGGAGTCCCTATATAAAGGGCCGATACGACTATAGTCCTTACATTTTTATTAAAAGATCCTGTTTCAATAAATTTAATTAACTATTTCGATGAGAAAATAGATAATAAAGTACAGATGATGTAATTTCCATTCGTGCAATCCCAGCAGTTTGGGGTCTCCAGGACCACTGTCTACGCCGTCAGTAAGTCCCAAAAGTTAGAGAGGAAGAAGGGCTCTGTCAAAAAGGCCAAACTGGACCCAGAGGGTTTAAAGAAAACATCCTAGGCCAATCCCCTCATGTGCATGAGGGCCCATGCAAGAGATCTCGGAGTTTCCACCAGACTGTCCAGAGAGCTGTTTAAAAAAGTTGATGGAAAGAGTCCTATGAGGGTAGAGAGCCTACTTTTGACACTATTAATGAAAGGAACCCATTTCCTCCGTTGCATTACTCTTCTAAATGAGTTTTGAATGAGTGCCAGGTCTTCTATCGCCTGGAAGCCATCATTGCCGCTTAGGGAGGCTACATTAATGATTAAGAGAGCTCAGGCACACATCTATTTATATTATTAATTTGGCTGAAATTCCATTTTTTATTAATAAATTATATATTGTTTATGTTTAAAATTCAAAATGTTCAAATTTTAATGGATCACTATGTGTACATTTATAAGTATATATAGATATATATATATACGTATTCACATTGTGTACATCAGTGAGAAAAATATTTTCATATAAATTAAATTAAATGATATTTTTGTATTGATGCTATGAGTCTAATAATTAAATTATTACATTAGACAAGAAAAAGAAAAAAAGTGGACTAGAAATTCAATTAACAATGAAAAGTGTAAGGTTAGAAAAAAATTAACCTATATCCCAAAATACATTTGTTGAACAACAATGATGCTTTCATAACGTGTAAAACTGATGAATTAATTCATTTTTCAACAGTTCAGATGTTTTATTACATATAATATAAATATAAATTCTATAATTCTAACTCCATTATTATATTTTCCAGTATTGTTGTGTCGTCTTAAGTCGAGACATTAAGGATAGACTCGAGTTGATAAATTAGAAGAACAAAAAGTAAGTAGCTACGAATGCTCATTATTCATTTATTATTTCTGCGATTTATTTCTTTGCTTTCTGAGCACAAATGAGTTTATTTTTTATTAACTGTAAAATAAAGCTACCCCAAATGAAGGAGTTTTGTCTTTTACTAGAAAATTAAATTTTTCAGTAATTTTTTCCGAAAGATTTAATTTTGTGTGAATAGCTATAGATTTTTGAAATTTTTCTCCAAAAAATTAAATATTTAAAATTCTATTTTTTGTGAACTGGAGATTTTGGATTTATTTTTCCAAAAGTTATTTTTTTTAGAATAGCTATGGGTTTTTGATTTTTTTTCCACAAAACTTTTATTTTCAGATTTTTGAATTTTTTCTCCTCAAAATTGAGTATTTGAAATTTTATTTTTTGTGAACTGTAGATTTTGGAATTTTTCTTACAAAAAAACTTATTTTTTTTGAGAATAGCTATGGGTTTTTGATTTTTTTAGTATTGTGAGAATAGCTATGGGCTATTAATTTTTATTTCAAAAATTTACTTTTTGAAATTTTTTGTGAATAGTTGTAGATTTTTGAATTATTTCTCATAAAAAATTGTTACTTGAAGTTTTTTTTTTTTAAATTTAAGTTTTCAAATGTTCAAATCTAATTCTTGGATTTGGTTTAAATAAATTCCAAAAACCAAACGCAGGACGCCCCTGACATACATATGCTTAGTTTGTTTCCTTAAAAATGATTAAACGTACCTTATTAGACATTGTGATCGATTAGAAAACCACTTGGAATAAGCAGCTCTATAAAACTCAAAACATCATTAATTGAGGTTAAGTGATAAAATCATTCAGGCCACACAGTAGAATATGAGGTCAAATATATTTTTTATCAAATTCGAAAATTGATTAAATCATTTGAGTCTAGTGGAACCGAGTTGATAATTATTAGAGTCGACGCAACACCTATTTTTGTAATGTATATAAGTGTTCCATGTTAGAAATATTTTTAAATATATTGTGTACATGTTAATTGTACGAGTTTCAACAAAGAAATGAGACAGAACATTTTAAATGATAATGATATGATTAAATTTTATTCAATATATTAATAAAATCATTTTTGCTATTACAGATGAAACCTACTAATTAACAAGTATTCTGTGGTATATTTTAAAGTTCAAATTCCCACAGTTACATGACTAATAAATAAATCAAATAATAACCAATTTATTGTAATGGATCAAAATGAAATGGCGGCATCATTTAATAATTGGTTATCAGAAAGACCAATCTTGTAATTAAATAAGGCATTTTAAAAGGAATTAATGGTATTTTTTATGATTTGCCTATACAAGTTGCAACTTGTACATCCATCTCAACATGCACAGAACTTATATATATCTGTAACAGGCAACGTAAAAAATAGAGCATTTTGCGAAACTCCCGGGTAATCTATAAAATTTTCTGTAGAGTGGTCATTTTATTCATTTTTAACAATTCATTGCAAACAATTTGATCATTAAAGATTTGATTATGGTATAATTTCATCGCATGCAATTTGATAATCTATTGCATCTTCATTGAAATTTATATTGTATTCATACAATCAAACTATTGTGTGATAAGAAATTGTCACAAGAGACATCATTTTACTTTGCAAATATAACTGGGCCAACAGGTTGTGCAGGTGGGCAGCTGGTACTTACGTTACATAATGCTCGATTTTCCACATTACCCGTATTTTATATATATATATTGCGTATATGTTCAATTTTAATGCTAAAAACAATGGAGCTTTGTTCCATACATAAATTTGTTTAGCTTCATGTAATCTGATAAATCGTTCATTTCTAATACATACTTGAAGGGAAAATATTTGTACTCTGCTAAATATTTCTAGTTAGCTCCTAGGAGTACTTGTACTGTCGTCACCATTATTTATTATATCATAAATACAATGTATAGGGCCATCATTGTTGGTGCTGTTACTAAGTCTACATATGTAGTAATAATTATTACTAGTATATGCGTGTACATACCTTTGGACATTTTTAATTGTTTGAAAACATGTTTTCATTAAGTATATCTACATTATATCCTGTACATAGTTGTTTGAACAATTTCAGATTATCCTTTACCTCATGCAACCTATTAATGTTATTATAATATAATATTGTATTTAGGTCCAGATTTTCAATTTCAGTCAAGCTTTGTGTCAAGATGTATTAATGTTGGAAAAATACATCAATTTTCGAGTTCAGTCAAGTTTAAGTTTTTGATATTTAAAGGCGGGTTCTTTTTTTTAATACGTTAACTCTTACTGTTTAATATTATGACTATTTGAGCAAAGTTGAATTTACCTAAACATAATTTGGTCAAGTTTGAGTCGTTAAAAAAATATCGCTTTTTATAAAGTTGAGTTTTTTTTCGAGTTAGATTAATACTTGAATCCAACACTAAAATAGTAAATATAACAGGACCAAAAAAAAAAAAAAAAATCGGTATTATTTTGCAAATTCTTCCTAGTAAAGATTACTAATAAATGCGCTCTGTGCGATCTTAATTGTATTTTTCAACCTTTTCTTAATAAAGAGGAAGCAAAAAGGCCAAACAGTTGGTATTTATTCAATTTTTCCAACTTATAGGAATATTCTTAATAAATAAGTAGTAGGCAGTTGTTCATGGCATAACTTACCATATTTCGAATTACAACCAGTTAAGGTTCAAAACACTAATAATCACATATAGAGATGTTTTCATTATATTTCTTATCCTTTTCTTCAAAAGGAGAAAGAAAGAACACCAGAAATTAACGATAAGTTGACTATTTATTTATTTCATTTTATTTTTTACAATACAAGGTTCGTTTGATGAGTCTGAAAAGTCCGAGAGATGGAACTACTGGTGCGTATCAAGGTTATGTTTAGTTAGTCGCATCTCTTGGAAGAACACACACCAACTTTCAGGCAGATTTCTTTTTCTTTGGCATTCGTTTGAATCGAGGAAGTGGAGTGATTTTCAAAAAATGGACGATTTTTTTTTTCTTGTGTTGATTAAACATTACTTTATGAAAGCCAAAATGCCTCTGGAGACTAAAAATAAGCTTGATAAACAAAATAGGGACTCTGCACCTTTGTTTACAATAGTTTATAAGTGGTTTTTAAATTTTCATGCAGTTCGGTTTTCAAACGATCCAATAACAATGAATAATATGTACCTATAATAGTTGTACCCTTTTCTAGATAGTGGGTGAAGAATTTTCCTTGCAAATCCAAAAGACAGTCACCATATTATTTCCGGCTGATTCCTCAATTCAAACGAATGCCAAACAGAAAGAAATAGTTCGATCTGGATGATAGTTGGCGTGTGTTCTTCCAAGACATGCTATTAACTAAGCATAACATCAATACACCCCAGTAGTGCTATCTCTCTGACAATGTAAGAACTCTTCAAACAACCCTTGTATTGTATACTCAATATCATATCCCACCATCAGAGTTACTTCATTAAGCAATTTATCATACTATAATCTACGTTAGGTTATTGTAGGTAAAAATATATAACTATTAAAATTTTTTTTTTTGTAAGATTTTAATACATATGAAAATTCATATACATAACGAATTACTATGTATACTATTTTTCTTCGGTATGTGTAGATATAATTTTGTGGTACTGGAGCACTGAAGCATTTAAATAGTACTATACTAAACCAATATGTGAAAGAATACTTTCCGTTCCAGTACGTTCTATAAACTCATTAATTTTCTGACAAAATTGAACTTTATAAAAAAGAATGAATGAAAACGATTTTTTTAAATTATTAAATTTTCGATCTAGCCCCCACCCCAGACAAAAATCTAGAAGACACTCTTGTAAGTGAATACCAATTGACCTTTTTTTGGCCATTTGGTGCAATTTTATTCTACACCAAATATAAATATTGCGAAAAAAAACCAAAACATCGCATAAACATAGAATTTGAAGCTTAAAAAACAAAACAACGGTAATAATAAGAAAATTATCATACTAAAAATAAAAATAAAATTAAACAGAAGAATAAGTAAAAATTAAATAATTCTAGATATAATCCCTGTTTCTACTTAAAAAATGTTTCATCTCCCTATGGGACAAAGATTGAGGGAAATAAAATTTAACCTTCTGCTAAAACTAAACATTAATATATGAAATAAAACACAAAATTTAGCATAGTTTTTATATATTAAAACATCTTTCGTTGTTTTCCCACGGCATCATATAATGTAATTCTCTACTTATCTTAAAATGATACTATTTTTCTCTTTACAATGTTGAAGAAACCAAATGAAGATTACATGTTATTCATATTTAAACTCCAAAGTAGTTATTTATACTATTATGATAAGCGATATTAGTTAAAATGAGATATTTATAATAAATCATTTGCCAAAAATTTGAAATAAACTTATAACGTAAATTAGAACATGAATTTAATCCATTAGTTTGATTAAGTAATTTCGTAACGGTATTTTTTGACCACGTAGTGTAACTTTATAAGAACAAAATGTAATTTTTTTGACAAAAACCATAAGCTTAGCACATTGCATAAAGTATAAAAGATTAAGCTTAAAAACCCCCCCGTAAAAATAAGAAACCTATCAAACTAAAAATAAAGATAAAATTAAACAAAAGAATAACTAATAATTAAATAACGTTAGTGTCATAGTCTACATTTAACTGAAGAACTAGTCCATATCTTTACTGTAAATAATAATGGGGACGACGCCTGTAAGGTTTAAGTCCTTCTCAGTCCTTTTTGCAGTTATTAATTGTTGGGTGTTTGTAATAATGGCTTTGACCTTGCCTTCCAAAAAAAATATCCTAAATTATATAGCAGTCCATATGAGATCCGCTTATAAATTACACTTGAAAGCCTACAGCTTTAGAAGATATGGTCAGTAGTCCCCTTGCTTCATTGTAAAACGGGCAAATACTCCTCTGGCAATTGAAGAATTTTACTCTAATCTCCAACGTTCCTGAGAGTAATCGATATTTGAACCATCTCTCTGAAGATTATTTTGATGCTCTTACATGCTTCTTTGTTGATGTTTAGCCTTTCCAAATAGTCATGAAAAGGTACCATAATTGATTTTTTGAAACATCTCCTGATCTCTGACGTATGAAATATCGAGGTTTTCATTCTGAACTGGACCAGGGGCCTTTCAACGTCTTTAAAAGTGACGTAACCTTGATTTAAAGGACTGTTCAGCCATTTCATCAATTAGTGAGGTTGACCATCGAACGTCCGCAACAATATCCGCGTAGACGGATCGTACTTTGGGGAAATTGAATTGTCCTCCTAAGGGCAGTTCCCAACTGAGAGACAATTCAAACTTCATAGTAACATCTATGCACCCTTTACAATAGATACTACATTCATTTGGAGTATAATGCTAGATTCTCCAGAATATTTTTAAAATTAGTATAGGGGTTACCCAAAATACCTGTCTATTTTTCAGGAAGTCATTGAGAATAAAACACCAAGATTCCTCGCTATTCCACATTTTTCAAACCCAATAAATGTTCAGAACTTTCCGTATTTCCTAAACGCTCATCACATACAGTCCTCTACTATTCAGTGGACCGTGAAACCTATCATAGCCTCCTTTTCGTTTGGAGAAATGAGCTATCTATAGCGGATATATTTTTAAGAGTGTTCTAATTGTATGGCGTTATTCATAGAAGATGAACCACTTTTGGGACAACGTAAAAATGCCATGCGAATATTTTCCCATATATTCAGGTTAAAATTGGAGAAGAAAGAGGTAGGTTGATTTAATTTCTGGACGATTTCCTCATAATTCCTAAGACATCTCTCATTCCCTAGACAGACTCTAAGGAGTTTGATACCAATTAACCTTAAAACCATTTTTTTTGTCAAAGAAGTATAAAAAAGGAATCATGTCCCATTATAAGCTTCAACAGAACTAATTAAAGTTCAATAAATCTAGATAGACCACTTTAGTAAAGTTTAAAAAGTAGTAGAAAGATCAACAGTTGAGTTTTTATATTTATAGAGAAAATGTCTTTACATAAATATAATAGTTGTTCATTTTGCAGATAATATTATTCAAATCATGTTAATAGATTTTAAGGCCAAGAGATCCAATGTTGAATATTAATGTATGTATACGAGTAAATTTGCGTATTTCCAATTGCAATATATTTATGGATGCAAAACTATACTTTTGATTGATGCAACCAATTTTGTAGTTTAAATATATATATAATATATTCATACAAGGTTGATATAATGTCTTGGAGTCATTTTTAAACTCTTCTTTAGTCTTTGAAACTGGAATTAAATGTTGCTAGGAGCTTTATAACCTATATGCCATCAATATAAAGGAAAGAGACCAAAGGCACTTTTCTTATTTTGTAATTCAATGTTGCTACTAGACCTTTTCTCTTTTCATGATACTTGCCCTTCTAATTTTAAATTCATCGCAAACATTACTTAACAAAATAAGATATTTGCTCACATAACAAAAGGATTTTTATGCTTTTTTAAAATAAAAAATAAAGGTGTTATTTCTATCCTTGATCTTTTATTTTTACGGTTTTTTATATCTTTTTTATAGAAGAATAAATAATTATCTCATTGTTTCTAAGTATGTAGATTGTAAGTTCTGGTTATATTTATGGCTTGATAAAAAAAATACCCTTTTTAGTCCCTAATCTTTGTTCCACGCCAACACTAAAAATAAAAATATTTAAAACTATCAAATCTTTGAACGTAATCCTACCTTAGAGAAAGACATTTTTATTGCCTTCATTTGTTAACTTTGGTATGCTATAGGGATATATTCAATATCTTATTCGAACCCGGGATTTGTTTAAAAAAAATAAAATTGCAATATTTTGAAAACAACTCATAGTTTATATGTTAAATAGTTTGAATCGTCCTACTTATTTATTCGGCTGACTATTTGTGTATCCTATTAATAAACCAGAGTTTATTTTTATGTATGAAAGTATGAAAAAAAGTCACTGGGTGCACTGTATATAGTACTTCCTGATGTATATCATAGACATATTTTTATATAAGAAATAACAATGTAATCGTATTGATGAAATATTTCAGGCATGCCCATACCTATTACATTGAACATGTATACAGGGCGCACTGCATATAAGGCTTCCTGATGTATATCATATATGTAAATATTTTTTATCTAAGAAATATCCTTGTATTCGTATTAATGAAATATTGCAGGCCTGTTGCTGTTTTTTTTTGTTATTACTCCCTTATGTATAGCATAGTTCATATGTACTTACAGTATATTTTAAGATTTGATTAACATATAAGTGCTAGCATGTACAAATGAATTTATCTGTTGGTGTTAGTGAGCGTTCTAAATTCTCAAGTACTCCTCATTAATTCCATCGTATCAATTTTTTTCATCAATCGCCTATTATTATTCTTTCATTCTTGAAGAAAGAAAACATCATATGAATTGAAGGAGAGTAACCCCATCAGGGTTACTCTATTATCATTCTACCTTATTAGAGCAAAATTTGTCTTTTAGCTGACACGTAATTACTCCGAACAATATCGGGAACTACCATTAGGGTATTAATACCCTCGAAACAGCCATAATTTTAATAGATCTTTCTGTATTTAAAACTAATATGATGACTAAATAATTATTCATGTGGTCATTTAGATCAAATCAAATCAATTTCAACTTTTTCCATTCGATTATAACATAGATGCAACTAAACCGAATAGAAGAAATGTATTTAACTTTTCAATATTAGAATATTTATTCTTTGTCTGCTGAACTAAGTCAAGCAGGCAAGTAAAAATTCTTCTTACCTTTATTTTTTTTTCTCTATGCCCCATAAATAGGTGACGTAAGAGATAGCGAATAGAAATACACAACGTTGTTTGTTTGATTATGAAACCACCCAGAGAGTCAAAATGTATATATTTACAGTAGTTAAGTACAACTTATAATATAATAATATTAGTAATAATCTCAATACTATTATTAAAACATGTAAAGGTTTCTCAAATTAATAAAAGATGTGTAGGTTAAGGGCTTAAAAGGTGCTCATATATGTCCTGCATCTAATCAATAAAGGTTTTTGATAGCTTTACTGATTGCATAACAAAATGAATCCATTTTATAGATCTATTACATGTATATACCTAGGGTATTAGAGCTTCTCATTTCCCAGGAAACTCCGGGATGGAAATTTAATAAATAGTGTTAGTAATTTATTTTATTTTTTAAGCAGAAAAAATAAATTTCAGGCTAGTTTTCTCACAGCATTCGTGAGAAATTCAAAATTGATCCATTCTAACAACGTTAAATATTTCCTTGTAGATTTGTTTTACTTATAGATGTTTCTTTAGCCTTCATTTTTGTCGTAGCAAATCATTTGGGGAGCATTAATGTTTAGGTAAAAAGCTTTATCTCTAGATAATTGATCTTAGGTATATAACCCCATGCAATGACTACTAAAACCACAAGGAAGAAATTGCTGCCCAGAGTAGCCCAAGAAAATTTCCTTAAGTAACTACTTAAAGAGATTTAAATAAAAGGGAGAAAATAAAAGATTTAATTAATCGTGTATTGCATTTGTATGTTATCAGTGTAGTGTAAATGAATATCTTGGCAGCTTGCTCCTCTAATTTATTAATTAACTGTGTGGATCTCCTGGTATATCGTCTTGCAATTGCATCCTTGAATTAATATATTATCATCTTAATACCTCAAAGGTAAACCATATTGTTAGGCTTGCTGACAAAGCAAAGGCGAAAATCCTTTGAAAATTGAGCGATATATTCCGCTCTTTTAAACGCCCAAGCTCTAATTATCAATAAGTTGAAATATGGAGAGCCGATTTCTAAAGAAAACTTGAGAGCAATAGTTTTGTCTTCAGTAGCTAGATATGCTTTTATTTCTTTAAAAATATCAAAGCTGAGCGGTGATTCCTGATTATGCTATTTTACATTTTCAAATACAAGCTGTCAGATTCAGCTAGGTATATGACTAGTTTCAATAGAAATATTTTTAGGTATTTAGGCTTTCATCAAGGGAGACCAACAGATTGATTGAAATGGTTAGAAATATTTTGTATGTGATTGTTTTATGTACTTTTTTACTCGCCTTTTTGAAATGTTGGATTGTTTTTAGGTGTAGGTCTTGGGTAGAAGGTCTGGTCTGGGGTTGAGCTTAAATACTTATTCATCTTAGTGTAACATAATCCCTACAAGTAATTCATATTATATTGATTTTGTAAATATCCGTATATATATCTACATGTAAGATATGAATAAATATAAAACCTATAAACTCTTCTTATTTAATCATCAATACTAGTTTAGACAAGACATTTGAGGAATCGAAATTTACATTGTTTTTTTTTATACAAAATAATTTTAGAAAATTAAAAAAAAAATCAGAAGAAAATCCAAGATGTGGTGTAATCTAGTTAATTTTGTGATTTTTGAGACACCAGGGTTATTTATAAAACACATAGTAATATTCATTTTATCTCTCAACCTTTCTATCGAAAATGCTATAAATAGGTCCTAATTGTTATTATATTTAGTCATTTATATAAACAGATTTAATTTGAGTCTAATAAATTTATATTTAGTTCACTAAAAAGGGACCACGCCATTACTTTTATTGTATCTCGCAACCTTTACATAAAAAAGAAAAGGAAATATATAAGCAAAATCAATTGGTCGTTACAAAATTATGATTCAATAGTCGTTAGAAATTATTCACACCTTAATAAGATCCAATTCGAATTCAACCAATCAAGGTTGAGAACACTGATTAGTGGGAAATAAGTAGAAGAATCGACAGTTGACGAAAATATATATGTTTGGGAGATAATGTCATATAAACAGCTTACAAAAAAAATAATGATTGATGTTTCGAGAAACCCGTTGTGCCATCACTTATATATATATTTTTTAGCAATATTAATTTATTTATATTGCTCATGTTTTTGAAGTATGCAGAATTTTTATTGATCTTCATCTAAATAGGATCAAAGTATAGATTTAGTGCTGTTACTCGTATTGAAACTAGGCCTCAAACTGAATTTGTATTTGAATTCTCTCTTAAGGGAATTTTTGATTGAAATTTAAATCGTGGAAGGTAGCATATAATATATTTTATTGACCAAATTAGATAAAATTGTAACGGTCTCAGATCGATCTATGATTTCCAGACCGAAATCCAACCCTAGTAATTATGTGTTGAATGTTTGTAAACTACACATTCAATCTTATTTGGATCTGATACAAATTGACACTCCCACTGATGCTATTTGACTCTCTTATTTAGGTCTAATCTTTATTTTTGTGAGGGAAAAACATAAGTATGAAAACCTGTTTACAATAAAGTTGGGAACCTTGAACTCCAAAAATGATTTTGAGTAAAATATCATCACAGTCATATTAGTATGTCGTCTACCCATATATTTTGGCATACTGTTCTAAATATACTCGTATACTAACATTGATTTGCTATAATAGCATCATGGTGCTTAGTTTATATTCATAATATAAAAAATAATAACATATGATTTCAGAATAACAGGGCTTGTATTGTATCAAACTCCTTTGGGCAGGCACTCTTCAGGTTTTTCTATCTTGAAATGAAATGAACTGGCCCATATTTGGTTTTTAATGCTTCAATATAAGTTATAAATTTTTTGACCTAATTTACATTTTTAGAACTTTAATGTTCAAGGAACTAAAACAAGGAAATTGATTGTTGCGGTGATGTAGAAAATACCAGTTGTTGTTGAGGAAACAGTCTCATCATAATAGCTGTAAGAAATATGACGTGTCGGTGGGTTAAAAAAAGAAACCCAAAATGAATGTGGTCACCCTGACCATTTGAAGAATGTTTGAGATGAGAGCAGCTTAGATGTCATGACATTTAAGTAGATTAGCTGCGAACAGCTTTAACATGAAGGATATAAACACAAATCCCACTCGGATCCTCAATTCTATTCCGAGTCCAACAAGGACTCACTTTTATAACTCTGGAACAAATCCTTACTATTACTTTTTACTTTGATGTTCTCTCTTTAAGAATAAAAATACTTATAACAGTAGTTGCAAGAAAAAAAAAAAAACACCGTTCCAGTTGTAACTACAAATTGTATAAAATATCCGAAATTCCCTCTTTAGTCACAGTCTCCTCTTTTCTGCTCACAAATGATAGGTTACCCGTCGGCAATGGGTTTTTATTAGGCCGAGTGAAAAAGTACATATCCCCAGGACTTCGGGTTAGTCATTTTGTGAACACTAAATATATTATGTAATGGAACAACATTTTACTAATCCGTCATACACTAAGAAATAAATCAGATTAATTTTCCCTTCATATTTTTAATGTGAATAGCGTATTATTTATAATGTGATTTGCCGGATTAATCAATCTATTCTGACAAACAAAATTAATAAACTTAATTGCATTGACTTAAAAAATTAATCACATGGCTTTGAATAATTCAAAACGCAAAAAATATGGAAGACTTAAGAAGATTTTAGTGTAAACACTTACAAGAGGGTTTCTCAACAGGTTGATCGTGATCCAAAATGAGGTATTAAAAGTGTAAGTAATCTTGGAGGTTCATATCCTTGACCATAGATAAAGAAATGTATAGATTTGACTAGCTATGTTATTATTGTTATATGGGCTCAATGTGATTTCGGACTGTTGTAGGATTATTTATTTTCATTCTTTATTAAACATGGGAAGGTTTAGCTTTATTTCTTAGGATAAAACTATAGAAATTGCCCTCTTATAACAGATACCTTCGTTGACAGATGTGCAAATATTATATTATTCCGTTTTCCTGAAATACCCAATTAACTAATGCAAATACATTGTCGCGTCTATATATATCTATTAACCATAACGTTATACTAATTGTATCTCGCAACCTCCCCCCCACAAAAAAAAAGACAGACCCTAAAATTTGTTTTTTTTACTCTAGAGGCTAAAATTAATGAAACTGAATTTGCAATTTTGTCTTGAGGCATTTAACTATATCACATTTTTGACATTATTTGAAGAATAGAGTCGCACCTAAGAAAAGTTATACTAATTAAAAATTACATACTATGTGTGATTATTAATTATAATCGTCTGACAGTTTCTTTTGACAGATCCTTGAATTCTTCCAGAATCGTGGCCATCAGCTCAGATTTTAATATGTTACTCAACTGCGAAAGTGATTTACGGTGAGCCAAACAATTTAGCTAACAAAGTCAATAAAAAAATTCTGACAACAAGGTCAACGTTTTCTTTGGAGTGTGGTATGAAATCCCTGCCAATGACCATCATTGATTTGGAGGGGTAATCATCAATGATTTTTTACAAATTTGTAATTAAATCCTGATCCCTGTAACAGTATGACGTCATCTTGTGATCAGCATACTTTGTTGTTGATTCCAATCACATCCAAACTCTTCCAGTTTCTTCCTCATTCTCCACAAAGTACCAGTCCAGTCTTAAGAAGTTTGAAATCTCAACATTGTCTCATCTGGTGCGGATCGATCGATGACATTTCTTATTGGACTAATGCAAAACACTTTAGCCTAGCCCAAAACAACAAGCAATGTTCTACCTGTGCATGCGTATCTGTTGCAGGCCTTCAAAGCTCCTCGTTAAACTACGCCCGTGCGCTGTATGTTTGTACTTAATGTTTAATTAAATTAAAGCTGTAGTACTCGGGCTTTACTTTGACTCAAAAAAGGGGAATTTGATTTCAACTCATTTGTGTAAACAAATTGCTTATCGAATGTCTACTTATGCTTAGAGTGAAACTATTTGATAGTATAATTTGAGTTTAGCAAAAACAAGAAGTTACATTTGATAAGTTTAGAATCTCTAAACTTAAAAAACGAGAAGGTTTTTTTCTGCAATTGCTAATTTTCCATGGAATTAATGCAATAAGAAGGTTTTCAAATTTGATAGGTTTTAGGGATTTAAAACAATTATCATTTATTTTACAGTACATATAGGTATGAGTACTGTACGTACATAAGACTCTTCATCTCTTCAATCAGATTGGAATATTGCAAATAAAATGCAATAAATAACTATTATTATTATTATCAATGCTTCAATTGCAAAAAATAAAGAATCGATCAACTTTTTAAAGTTCTTCTACAAGAGAAAGTTCTCAACCGTCTTTAAGTATATACTTAGTTAGAACAATCAATTCCCATTTGTAAATTGAATTTGTTTCACTCACCTAATCATTCGATAAATGCAATGAGCTATGTAAGAGAGGTTTAAAAAAAAAATCGGATAGTAACTAAGTAACTCTACATACGAGTATATGGCATAGTCAATGTTATCTTTAGTTAAAAAGATATTGAATATATCATAAAGAACATTTTATTCAAATTGAATTTAAATAGAACACCACTTAATTTCATACTATATGAAAGTGTATACGGTATTTATTTATCAGCTGTCACTTTTTATGGTACTTATTCTTCCCGGTATTCTTTTTGTATTTTTCTTACAGCTGTTTTCATGAGTATCGAGAGATAACAGACACTTTGTCAGAAATGTTAATATAGAAAATCCCTCTGAGAGCATCGGAGGAAATTCTATGGAATTTGAATAGGCTATAAAACCAGGGATAATCCTGTGGGATTCAATAGAATGGAGGTTCTAAAGATAAGATGACAGGTAGAGGCTATATGAGAGGAAACGATCAAAATCATGCTTGGGGACGTCTAGAGTTAGTCACAAAAAGCGTATTACTAATGTTTTGACGTATTTTTAAAATTGTATGTGGATAGGAGTATAGCTCCCCTTCCGACCCCAACCGACTGTATAGTGTCATTATGTAAGCTTTTGCTTATTATGAACGCAAAAAGGATATTACATGGGATTCATATATATATATATGAATCAATTTATGTAAATCAAGGATATTGTACATATATAATTTAATCGATAAATAAGTATTTATTTCTCTATAATAATTTTTAAATAATACATCCTCCCTTAATAATTAACAGTTGGAAAGAAGAAAAATACCGAGGGGGTAGCAATGATATTACTAAGACAAACAAGAAAAAAGGAAAACACTCCCTAGATGATCATGAACGCTGATAAAAAAAAATCCTAAGATTTTGGTTTCTTTTTCTTTAAACACTAGATAACTTTTTGTAAGTTCATTTATGATTAGTTATTCATTTTTAGATTCAATGAAAACTTTATGTCTATAAAACAATAAAGTATATAAGATTGTCTTAATAGTCCAAAGTAATACCCCATTTTTCTATAACTTTGTCTTCGAGGGTTTTTTCCAAGGAGTGATATTGTTCATTGAGGTTCTTTTTCTCCTAATACCATTTTACCTTGGATCTAAACACTTCTATGCTGGACATTGATGCACTAAACAATCTTTTTACAGCTAGTTTTCAACCTATTTATCTGGAAATTATAATTTAAAAAAATCACTTGCTAAATTTTATTTAATTAAGTAATTTTTTCTTAAAAACATGACAACTTTGATTTTTTTTTCATTTAATTCTGCCAAATTTTTGACTAATTCATATGATATAATAATGTGTAGTTAATAATGTTTGCTGTATTGTAAACCAAATCTTGTCAATCAATCATCGAAAAAAGTACACTTCTAGGTCATATTGAAAGAAATGTTTATTTTCTTATTTGATTCTAATTATCGCAACATTTTTTGTTTGACAACTGATAGGTCATTTAAAGAAAAATATGTTATTTTTAGTAATTATTTTTTTTAAATTAAGGAAAAACAACATACAACTTAAATTAATTACATTAAAATATTTCATTTTATAACAACATCAACAGTAATTTAAAAAACTTTCTATAAAAATCAAGTTTTTAAATAATATTTTAATTTTCATTAACTAAACAAATCTCTGATTCAATCCTATTATACTACATGTACTTTGAAATATAATTTAATTATCTAATATAATAAAATTTACAAGGACCTATGACAGAATTTAGAGTTCTCACTAAAACAATGAAAAAAAGTAGGCTAGAAATTAAAAAATAAACTTAGAAAGTATAAAAACATTTTGTATTTTTTATAGAATAAGAAGAAATTGATAATCAACTCATATATTTTTTTACAGAGTTAAAAAAATGTAAAATAGAAAAATTTAAAAAATCAATTAATATTGAAAGAAGTTATGATGTTTTGAAAAAAAATACTTTCTTGCATAATTTTTTTTTCAAAATTTCAC
The DNA here is from genome assembly GCF_016086655.4 of Lepeophtheirus salmonis. Taxonomy (NCBI): domain Eukaryota; kingdom Metazoa; phylum Arthropoda; class Copepoda; order Siphonostomatoida; family Caligidae; genus Lepeophtheirus; species Lepeophtheirus salmonis. The sequence goes on from NC_052135.2 coordinate 63,248,641, forward strand.
AATTTTCAAGCAGCATATCTTTTTTCCTAGAACACATATTGAATTGATTTATTTTTGGCCTATGTTCACGGTTGGAACCACTGCATAATCTTCCCACTTAATAGTGATCTAAACGTTGCTTACATCTTGTATTCGAAATACAACATGTAAGTAACGTAAATATCTCTTCTATTAAATGTAGAAAAACACTATTCAACCAAATTTCTTTCCAAAACTTTTTTCCTCCTTCGATTAAGATAATAACCCCCATATTGTTTTTACCTCAAGAAAACTGAAAATTAGCTTAATAACACAAAATTTGAGTTAATAATGTTTTTTTTGAAAAATATATTTCTTAAAACATTTAAATGCTTCATGAAATGTTGCTCTCTTTAGGCCACAAAAACATAAAAAAAGTTTGAGTGGATGACGATTATGGCTAATTATCCAATAACTTCAAGTCTTTTTTAATTCTTGAAAAAGGTTGGGAGATCATTTAATGTATCACATCTTTAATTTGGAAATTCACAATTTAACAGTAGTTACTTTCAGTTCAACAAACTTGAGAAAACTAATCATAATGTTACTTTATCGCCTTTCTCAAAACTAATTACTTATTTCAAAGTTGTTAATAATTACATACTAGAAATAAAGAATGTTAGAAAGAATTAGCTAACTATCAACTGATTTTAGGTCTTTTTTCTATCTCTTTTTGGAAGACAAAAAGTTGAAAGGTACAATCAAGATTATATTGTGCAAATGAATGAAATTTTTAGAGTGTCTTATTAGTTAATAAATAGCTTTAAAGTAAAATAAAGTATTTTAAAGAATGAATGTTTGTTCCAATTTGTTCAACTTTATCTACATCTCAAATTACCAGGAAAAGCAGCATACTTTCCTCCTCGTTATTTTTCTGGGAGCTAATTCATAGCTAAAATAATCCACCTTCAAGAAATTCAACTTGACATCTGACACTTTAAAGTCTTTTAAATCTATTCTGATTTATTTATATAATAATGTGATATGTAAAATGCCGCGTGGAACATTTTTGCCGTATGAGCACATTACCAAACATACACTTTACCGAAAGAGGTAATAAATGTATTTAATGATAATTCATGCTGCAATACTATATAATTATGATTCCCATGCATGTTATTCCAATTTAAAAAGATAAAATGTATAATTATATCTGTCAGTGCCGTTTTGCCCCTATTATCGGTCCTCGTTAAACATGCCAAGTTTTAAAATACTCTCAACAGGACATTATTTTCACAAATATTGTTGTAAAGTATCACAGCTTACCATTTGAATTACTTGAGTAAGACTTTCAATATCTCTAAAGCATGTGAATATTTTGCCATTATTCTTTGTTCCCATTTTTTTTCCCTCACTAAGTTCTAACACATCTTTTTTTTATTGAAATAACTAGACACTTATGTTACAACAATAGAACAAAGAAAAACATGATAATAGAGAAATGCAATTGAGCTTAAGACTTTAGGTTAAATCAGTAGAACAAATTAAAAATATAAATTATCTCATTTTACAAGAATTGTAAGTGTTATTAGGTAATAATAATGTATTTGATACATGTTCCTTCAGCTAAGAATTATACGTTCAATACTATAAAACCACTATTGGAGCAGCTTCCTAATAATCCAAGGCTTGGTTCGTGCCTTTGATATAAAAAATAGATTGGCTGCATTGAAATAACTATTAACAATATGATATTATATTAATTTTTTATTTATATTGACAATGAACTTCATACATAACAATCGGATCTTCTCCAGATCGCAATCCTTGAATATTAATTTTCAACTCATTAAATTAATACTCCAAGGGCAAAAGCACCCTTAGAAGAACAGATTCTGACATGCCAATATTCTTATTTAGGCCTAATTAAACTTTAAATTAGGCTAATAAAATGATATTATTGATTGATGATGTTGTCACTGGTAAATATATATAACTACATCATATATAAAATATTGCCCTAATTCTATGTGGGTTTTTTTTGTCAGATTCAGAGATGTCTTTAAAATTTAGGACCGGACTGGAAGGGACGTCAAATTTTTGATACCAATACAACTCTACAATGTTCTAAATCCCCACTTCCTCTGTAGAACATCCCATATTCCTTACTCTATGAGGGAATTACTCATGATTAAGAACCATTGCTGTTAATCAAATTATTTGTTAAAAGAGAGAGAAAATATGACAAATAAATTTATCCAATTACATCAAATGATTTGATATTTTCGTTATGTGCATGAAATATTATGTTATACTATTTATCAGTAGATAAATGGGAGAAAAAAACTTTGAGGTTTTTTTTTATGACAAAATGTACAAAAAGAAGAATTTATGGATGTTCTCTTTCATTATTATTATAGTTATTATCCACTTACTTAGATCTATTCCCCCTTTCCCACTTTTCCTTTAGATTTTTTGAGAGAACCATTAGGATAATAGTGTTATTAATACTCTGTTTGGTGAATTATGGACAAAAAATAAATATATACAATATACACACATATGTATGTATATGAGTACGTGCATAGGCCTTAAGGACAATACTGCTTCTCTTCATTACATTGTACAACATACTAGGTGGAAGTAAATATAGTTACAATGTTGATTTATAATTGAAGCATCACATAAAAATTGAATTGCACTTACTTCGGGACAAACATTGTATGTAATAATAATAAAATTTCCATTTGATATAATTGCATAAAAGATTCACTTCTTAATTATGTATTTTATGTTTCCCTTAATAGTTGTAGTAAAGAAACCATTTTTTTTCTCCATTAAACTATATCTCCTTGGCAATTAAAACAGTGCTTACATTTCGGTTGGACTCGAAGATTTCCATTATTTTATCCGCATTTTCAACAATTGTTCATCCAGAGTGTGGTGAATCTTTTACATCAAAATTACCTTTAAATAATCGAAAAACCTAAAATTGCACATGATTTGCTGTTATAGGATCAGGATCATAAACACTATTCGCATTCCATTTTGGCCTTCTTCGAAGAAAAAGTGAAAAATATAGTGAATTTTCCCTTTACTTTTTCCATCTTTGAAGCGCGTTCAAACAATCCCAAAACTGTCTCATAAGTTTCTTATCTTTCTATTTTCATCTAGCATAAACAAATCACAATTATACAACACGAAATACACATTACTAAAGCTATCTTTTGGAAAAATAATGATTTAAAAAAAAAAGTTATACGTAATACATATCACTTGCTTCAAATGATCCCATATTTACCTTCCTCGCTGCATCCATGTGAAAATATTTTGTGGTCTCTAGTTCCCATATTGCAGAAAAAGCAGATTCTTTCTTTATAAGTTTGGCTGCGTAATAAACTTGAAGAGAAAGAGTGCTGGTAATGATCATAAACATGAAACATATAGAGAGAAATCCACCGAACCTTTTCCTACACTAGATTGAAAAGTTTATGTATAAAATCCTATTTTCTGATATTTTAATTTTAACTCTTAAAAAAAAGGATAAATGTATTTTTAAATTATAAATAATTTGAAGTGAAGTATATGTCGGTATACACCTCCAAAAACCTAAAACAGGTAAATATTGGATATAATGAATGTGCAATCAGCTGTTAATAACAATGTTAATTTTGTCAGATTTTATCAAGTTTTATAAACTAATTGGTCATATTAACATATTATTATGGATGTGTACATTAAACGGTACTGCTTTAGAAATTTTATTTTTTACTGCTCTAACCTACTTTGAGCGGAGATTACTGCGAACGAATTCAAAAGTTATTCTGAAATTGATGGATTTTTAGAAAGGTTTTGTGTTTTTTAGTTTGGAGAAAAAAGTCCTTTTTTTAGATCAAAATAACAACATGTCAACGCTCTTAGACCATTTTAATTTCCAAATTATAAATGAACTTTTTTTGTTGATGTTCTTTAGGTTATTGTAAATTACATAAAATATCGAATAAAGCCAGTTGCTATGTTCATTGATGAGTTAAAATTTTCAAAGAGTCACAAAATTTAATGAAACAATCTTGAGCAAAAATCCATACGATTTTTTTTGGCAGATGTTTAAAATCCAAAACCGCATAAAAGCTTAAATTGAAACTCAAGAAGTTTATTATTACTGCTTTAAATCGCATATGAAATATTAGATTATGTTAATCACTAGATAGGCCAAGCAGTTATTTGTATTGTTTAATTTTATTATATGACAGATTAGTTGACTTGTCTGGTATTGCAGTCATTTTAACAGCAATATGTAAACATAACTTTCCTATAATTTTTTTTAAATTCCTTTTAAAAAGAGTCGCTAAACTCTTATCTATGATAATTTTACAAAATTTGGCTCTGTCAATTTAGTTCATATAACTCAATTATATATAACACAAGTAGACACTTACACCCTCCAAGAATTTAATACGTACTAAATTTTGCCGTAATGGATGCCATATTAGTTTAGAGAGAAGTCCATAAATAAAATTTATAATTAAATTATTAATATGAGTATATTAAAACAAATAATATTTCAATTATTTGCCATAAATATTTGAAAATACAAATTCAAAAGAAATTATATTTCTATGATCGTCCAGCTATTCCAGGTTCTTTTATATACTTAACCTTATTCATGTTAAATAAGAAATGACAATGTGTTTAAAAAAGTGACATTTAGTTCTATTTTAATTGAGATATGTCGTATGGAATAGAATTTAAATTTATTTTAAACTTTCAAATGTTCATAAAGTAGGTCGATTCAAGTTATATGATTTTTATTAAATAGATTAAAGGTTTGAGCATTTTTATGTAAAATTGTGCATTCTCAATAAGTATTAGAGATGTGCTTCGAGTATTTTTTTTTCTTTGAAACCGGGCAGATACGGGTAATTGAACTTTGGACTCAGGTAAAATCGGGTATTTACCCGTCTATTTTAACAGCCGTGAGTAGTAGCTACCAGGGTTGTCAAGTTGAATGATTTTTTGCAATTCCAACTCCGACTCACCTTATGTGAATTTTTACTAAATTTGATTTTGACTGCCTCAATATATGCATTGAGGTCTTGTGATTTCCGATTTGTATTTTTTTGTTGTTGATTGATAAACATTAACCCCCCCTGGCCTTCCCTGATCCTCTTTTAATCACAGTTGATTTCTAGGTTCATACTTTCCTATGGATATCTTATATATACACAAATAATAAACTTTTGAATCTTCCTCCTCCTCTTCCGTTTTTTCTGCCTAGCAACATTTTTTGTTCTACACTCTACTATTGAAAATTGGAAGGGAAGGGAAGATTGTCTTAGCTAGTTAATTCGTCCTGGATTGCTGCAATTTAAATGAACACTTATGATAATTTAATCTGTTCAATAAAACCAAAAACTGAAATTGAATAACTAATTCGACATATTACTTTGGTAATATTTTGAAGTACATATGGCCATAAATATTCTATTAAAGCATTGGATATTACGCCGGATACTAATTTATTTGGAGGTAAAGTAATTTTATAGTTGTTTTGTAGTTGGTGCATGTATTAAGCAATCTTTTCTTTTTGGGAAGTTAGGAGTAGGTTAGTTTATTGACATCACATTACCCTTTTATTATTATCCTCTATGCTTTGTGGAACGGGTAGTCTCATACAAGTCATTATACAATTATTAAATCATATATTTGCAGAAAAGTAAACGTACATACGAGGTATGAGAGGAGGAGATATATGTTATGTGGAGTATCATACCTTAAGTAAATAGCGAAATGAAGAAATTTCAGAGGTTATGTGAAGGGGGTTCGACTGGGTTCATACAATAACTTTTGGTATTCGTAGACTGCCTTCATTTATTTTTCTCAAACGCAGTTGGGATTAATACTCCACACCTAACTTTAGTAATGAGTGGAGTGCAGGAAACAAAAGATTATGTACTCTATGATTTGAATATTTCAGTCATGACTCAGTGATGATATACTGAGCAAAGCAATACTTCATACTCAAATGATGACTTATCACTTGTGTACATAAATACTCAAAACTCATACAAAAAAAGAAAACTAAAAAAAACCTGTCAATTAAAAGGATAAATATATTACAAATACCCGGGGAAAAATGGGTACTCGCCAATATACAAAGGTTCAATTTTTTTTAAATTTTACCTATCGGCAGATATTCGTTTTTAGAAGTAATATACCGGTATTTTTTACATCATTGTTTTGGATACGATTCCATAGGTACAGCTATTACCTGGTCTAATCCCTATTGACTATTCAGTTTTTTTAGTTCATTCAACTTACAATTTAGAAATTTTTAGGAGGGGGGAGTTGCTCAATCAGGTTGTCCATTTTTTTCTTTCAGTTAGAATAAGAGTGATCAAAACTTTGCATGAGATGCGCAATTTGTTAAAATATTGTTATGGACATAAGGAGTATATTCAATTTGTACTTAAATTTATATAAAAATAGGTCATATAAGATGAAGAAGATTTGTAAAGAACGGGCATGCAACGCATCATTTCTAATCAAACAATGCACCACTTTTAATGCATATATAATTAATCAACTATCCTTGAGTTAAAAGCCTACAAATAAATAATAATAAATGGGCAAAGAAAATATAATCTACTATAACCCTGGGGAATATTATCCCACAAGATATTTATAAAAGTATAACATTTACGTTATATACAAGTGGGGATTTTGTACTAGGTACATAAACGAATTATAGGTATTCAGTATTAAAAATTTATGAACCTTTAAAATTAACTAATTGATAAGTTTACTTCACAAATTTTTAACTTCCTCTATGGTCTATACAACCACAACTCCTGAACATCTATAAAGTCTAAATTATTATGTAGGGTAGAGCATAGCCACGAACTATGTTAGTTCATTACATCCTTTTGTAAAAAGTCAATACCATCTGATTAAAGTGTATTGTTGAAGTGAGAGGTTCTGCGTATTGTCATTACTCGGTTACGAGTGCGTAAATCATATTCAGAAACTTATGAATGTATTAGCAATAGATTTTGATCCATTTCATTTGTTGTTCATCTAATCTTATATTCCAAACATTTTCTTTATACCTGGCATAATTATTTACATACTAAATCGGATACATGGTCGGAGTCGGTGACATTCAAATTACTGGAGTCAAGAATTGGCGTTGGACATTTCATGTACCTACTCCAAAGCCCTAGTAGGAATAAACTTTAAAAGATACCTCTTGTTAACAATGTTTATAACAATATTGGTGATATTTAGTCTGTTTCCCATTTGCATTAATAGGAACATTACTCCGTAAATTAGCTTAGTAAATTTTTAATTTAATTATTCCTTTAGTGCCTCATTTTCTTGCATTAATATATGAAGTTTTTTTTTCCCGATTCCTCAAAATATTTTTTATTTGGCTTCAGTATGTATTATAATCAGACCAAGACTGAACATGGATGTTATTATCTTTAGTCAATGCATATTGCATTACCTCGTTAGAAAATACCAGACGGCTCTATTAATATAAGCTAAATATTAGATACAACGTAGTATATGCTTTCATAAATTATATTCATTTTTGGGTGGCTCATTAATATTGGACACCAGAGGGGGAACATACATAAGTAAAATTTAAATTGCATAAACTTTTAAATAAGTATAACTAAATATTAATTATTGAAAGGACAAGTTTAGTATTTATGACTCTTTCTAAACACGTTATTTAATTACATTATCATAATTTACCCCTTAAATAATAATATAAGTCAATATAAAATCAATTTTTATACGTGCTAAAAAAGAATTGTATTATTATTTATGAAACCACCTGTAGATTTGTAAATGGCATATTTTCTACATAGACCCCCTCCTCTCTTTTAAAATATGGTATTTGCAAGTTAGGGCTCAGAGAGATTATATATAATATGTAGATACATACAATTTTATGTTAAGAAATATAGATTGAAAATGTGCATAACATAAGTGGATCATAAAAGAATTTTGTTTTGAATAATCAAAATTAACACCCGGGAAGATTTGAATTTCAACTTCTTTTTTGGAAAGTTTTATCTAAATTGGGGAAATGATAACTTCGTAATTTCTTATTAAAATATTTTTGTATTATATAATACATTGGTTTTTGGTGGAGCAACCGGCAATGTAGATATATGCTTTATTATCCTATGGACTCTTCCCTATTGTATATATTGTTATTCATGGTTTTTGTTGGGGCTCTTTGCTCATTATCAACGACAAACGATACGTCAATTTTGAAGAGTCCCCGAGGGCAATGAGACATTATTATACCGAGTGAGATTTGTGTTTATTTTCTCACTATTCCAACTGCTTGCAAATGATATATTAAAATAGCATAACAGATAAGCTGCTCTCCTTCTAAAATATTCTTCAAACTTTTACGTTTACCCTGTTATGGTTAGGTTTCTTTCAAGGCCATATTTTATACAACTCTAGATATAATCCCTGTTTCTACTTAAGAAATGTTTGATCTCCTTATGGGGCAAAAATTGTGTGAAATAAAATCTAACATTCTGTTAAAACTAACCATTAATATATGAAATAAAGTACAAAATATTGCATAGTTTTTATATATTAAAACATCATTCGTTGTTTTCCCACGGAATTATATCATGTAATGACATCTGTAAGGTTTAAGTCCTTCATAGTCTTTATTCCATATATTAATTGCTGCGTTTTTGTAATAGTGGTGTTGACCTTGACTTCCTCCTTGACGTGATTATTGTTACATCAATATGTTGTAAACCAGCTCTATAGACCGAAAACCCCTGTATTTCACAGCATTACCTCATTATCACAAAAATGGAGTATGTGTTTTGTAGTCACTTTTGGAAGTTTTTGCTTCTGTTCAGATAATCAATGTTCTCAACGGTGGTTGGTTGAATTAGCTGAACAATTCCCAACAATTATTGAATAATAGTTCCATCGTTGGGAAGAATTGATGATTACAGAGTGAGGATAAAAAACTTGGAGTAGCATTTAATAGAAATTTATTCCCCGTTATTTTTATTTGCATTGATATCATCACGAAACCAAACGATAGCTAAAAGAAAAATAAATAAGTTTTGTTTCTATCCCATGTCTCTAAGTGTAAAAATATTGCAGTACCACCTAAAAAGGCAACGCGTGTGCAATCTCCTCTGCGTCAGTGTCCGTGCCGAGAAGGTTGAAGAGACCATTGGCATCTCCATCCTATACTGCTTGGTATATCAATAAGTCCATTACCTCTGCATGCATCCAAGAAGAACAAAAGCTTCTGCAGCAACTTCTGGTCTGCCTCCATGTAGCCTTCCTCCAGACCTGACCTCAACCTCCTGAACTATGCAGTTTGGGATGTCTAGGAGAAGAAAATCTGCCACACATCTCATTCAAATTATGATTTGCTCTAAGTTCTCATTATGACAGCGTAGTACGCCATGGACACGGCCTTCATCGTCAAGAGCTGCTAATCTGTTCGCCGGTGTGTCGAGACTGTTATTGCTTCTAAAAAAGGCCATATTGCAAAAAAGTATAGCTAAATATATATTTCAAACATATGACAAATCGATTTTGAATTGTATTTTTCTTGATTACATGTAAATCACTTTTTTCGTAATTTAATCATGTTACTCCAAGTTTTGGGTACCCTCTGATTTTGGGCTGTTTTTTAGTTTCTTTTCAGAGGAAAGTTTCTGGGATAGAACAAAAGTAACAACCTTATTTATATGTTACGAGTACTTTATCTTAATTATTTAACAAAATCATCACTAATAATCGGAAAAACTTGTCTACATTGGTAAAAAAATATATGTTGCTAAAAAGTGAGATATTATTTTTAGGGCCATGATTAATTATTCCTTCCTGTATTATAGAAAACAAGGAGCACTATAGTTTATAGTGATTTCTGTCAGCACATATGTCGTCTCTCAAAATACTTATACTTTTATGATATTCCCTCAGGTGTGGTTTTACGCCCCATGCTATTTCAACCTTTTTTTACATCTATTTTAAATAGTTCTCATGATGAAATGAATATTTTAAAATCTTTAAAAACTATTTTGTGAACCTTATGAGTGTATTTTCATAATATTCTTTCTACAATATTCTTACTCAAAAAAAGTTGTATAATTTTTTTATTATTTTATATTCTTTTTTTTTTTTTTTTTTTTACAAAGAGGAAGAGTTAATATTCTGATCAAGATTTCAAATGACGATATTCGGAATATAAATGACGCTTTTTAATATTACATATATATATTATACACATTTTCGAGCAAATTAATGCATGATTGGAGATGAGGCATAGTTAGTTTAAAACAAGTAAATATAAGTGGCTGATGCATTTTCTTTTAGAGCAAACACAAATACTGTCACTAATATTTTAATTTATGTCATCTTATTTGCTTTGCAAGCTTGTATGTGTGTAGCCCACATGAACAATCTTGGACGAGGGTCTTTATTGTTTCTATGTGTGTATATATGACTGGATTATTATTTTAAAGCAATCATGCAAACTCAATGACTTTAAAACATCCTTTATAGAATTTGAAATTGAGTTTAAGGAATTTTAATTAAGAAAAGCGAAAAAATAATATGTACAAAAGAAACAAACGTATCATTTAACAAAAGTTTGGAAAATCGGGATGGAAATTAATAGCTGTAAATAATAACATTAAGTAGAATAGACTAATGTCCTATGTCTTTTATTCTTTTTAGATTCTATATTTGTAGTGCTATTCAACAAAACAAAAGAATAGTATGTACATACGAACAAAAACGAACGCACATCTCAGATAAGAATCTTTACTGCGTAATTTCTTTCGAAAAAAACAAAAAAAAAAGTATTGAACAACGTTCATCCTCCTTCCATTAATACATAAATATATACACACACTAATTTCGAAAGCCCCTGTCTTGCTGCATCAAGTTCTTCTTATTCCTCCTCCTCCTTGGCAACAAGAGGGAGACCTTGTTACTTATTATTACACACACACACATATATATATATATAAAAAAGTCAATAAATGACGCATTTACCCGCGTCAAATTATAACATTTATTTTTGCACAACATTTCCTTTAACGATGAACACTAAGTATATTGATATTTGCCTAATCTTGAATACGTGGGTGAGGCTTCTTTTTGTTTTGGATCAGAGGCGTTAAAACTTAACAAAACATACCAACGTTTCTATTCTATTGTTTGAACTTATTGATAAATTGTACCAGTGGGTAGTTTTTCCACAAATTGTATGTGAATGTGACTCGTCAAAGGTTACAAATATCCCTGACCCCAGGGAATATTGCAACTGGTATTGTGTGATTCCATATTTATTCGGTTCAGTCCAGTCTTAGGACCGGTACTTTGTATTGTCATTACTAGAACGGATTAAATAACTAGGAAATAAAGTTGAGTGAGGTCATCCAGGACCGAACTTTATAAGTTTTAGGACTGACATGAAGGAATGAACTTAACGGATTTGGGAATGAAGTGGACGGAACTGCAGTCTTTAGTCCTAAATAGGACCAACACAACACTAGTTTGAATTTGAGTTTGAAATTTAACAAAATAAATTAAATAATATTATTTTATAGGAATAAATAACTAGACCTTTCAATAATATGTTAAATTATTAACTTCCAATCTATTATATCAGATTAAATTTAATAAGATTTTTACTTCCTATCACTGTATTAATAATATCAGATAGACTCACTCTCCTGAACCTCTTCATGACCCTACACTAGTTAATAACCATGTTTATTGTGAAATGTAAATATTCTAAAATAGTAAAAAACAAAATATGCAATAGGTATTGCAACTGATCTCTTTGTACTGAGTGTAGCAATATTTAAAACTTCTTCTCAATGAGGGAGTTTTGAAATTTGATAATATTGTAGCAATTTATCGCAAAAAAATCAATTAATTAAATGATATTAGTTACAGCAGAAACACTATCCAAAATTACAAAAAGTGTACAAAAATATTGCAATTACACACTTTTATGCCTGATCAAAATTAGTTTTTTTCCTATAACCGGTATGCAGAAAAGTGCATATAAAACATTGTAAAATACAATTATTTAAAGATAAGTTGATTTATTCATTCAATGTAGTTACCTTTGATGGAGATGCAAGGATTATAGCAGTTATACAATTTTCAAATGCCCTTTTTATATCTCGATTTCTCTTTAGTCTCAGTATAGGCATCAGTTTTGGTGATTACCTTTGATTTTTTTTTTTCCATTCATTCCTTTGAGGTCTACAGACAGAGCAATTTCTACTCTAATTTTGCAATTGTTTTCAATGATTTTTACATAATGATACTTAATGAAACATTAATTGTTTTCTTCATTTGGGACCGTTTTTTCTTGCTTTTATCCTTCAAACGCTCCAACACTTAATGTAATAATCCTTATTGACGGTCTGGCTCTTTTTGAAGTAATCAATGAATAGGATACCATACATCCCAGAATACTGATGATATAACCTAGCAAGTCGACTGTTGTGTCTCTATACCACTTGGATTCAGTCAATTGCGTTCAGTATAATAGGTTGCCTGTTGATTGGCTTCTGATGTGTATTTATGAAGCCATATTTTATATACGTCAAAAACAAAAAACAAAAAGAAAATTGCTAAAAATTTCTCTGAATTATAAAGACGTTGTTAATTTTAATCGATTGTAAGTTTACGTGGTATCCACTTTGCACACATATTTTGAACTTACAAATATTCATACACGATATGTTAAATATATTCCCTTGATATCTGTAGCGTCCCAGCTATGAGAATTAACTTAGCTTTATAATCATTCAAAAGTATTTTGTTGACTTGTTTTAAGTTTTCGTCGGTAACTGCACCTTTCGGATGTCCAAACTGCGTACATTGTCATCAGTGCTCACTTGCCTTGTTAAAATTAACCAAACCATTTTTCAACTATTGATTTTACTGGTGCAGAGTCTGAATATTGTTTATTAAGCCAAGTATTGACTTCAAAAGTTTTTTTTTTCACCAAAAAGCAATGCTTCATTAACACATGAAATTCTATTTTATCCATATTTTAACAATAACAAAAGAAGATTAACTCATAATGGTATATCTCATAAAACAATTGTACGATAGCTGACAAACCTGTACACGTATCATACTTTGTTGATATTAATTAAAAGTCATATGATTTATTTTAGTGGCGCCATTATGCGTCAATGTACATATTTTTCTGCCAATCTAGTATCTCAAAGAAAATTTGAAAAAAAAACGATTGATTTTTTTCGTATAGTAATTTGTATTAATGTTTCAGGTCTCCATATTTATATTCATATAATGTGGTACATGTGTTTGTCTAAAGTTAGATGGTACGTAATAATGTAAACATATGTACATTAATGCAAGGTCTTATACGTCTTCTTCATCTTAGGAACAATCCTTACATAATCCTATAAGAAGGAACTTACTTTGTCTAAAACATGTTATCATTAGTCATAAATATATATTTAGTAACATTCCATTCAATTATGATTTGAAAATATGTTCGTATCAAAGTTATAAAATATGTCATGTAAAATGAGAAGATTTGTAATATTGGCTTCAAAGAGGGGAAATATTTTTCAGATTCTTATACATATAATGTATATATATGTATAAATGTTGGTTTTTGATAAAAGATCAGAACCAAAAAAGTTATAATGGAACGACGTAGCGCAATGGACAACACGATTGTGATAAATTATTCTCATGAACTCAATGTGCGTAGGTTCGATACTTGGTCGTTCTTACAAAAAAAAAAAAACTATAACTTATATGCACTTTAAAAACTATTCATTTGTCAGATGGAGTAAATGTAATATTATAATATTTACTTATACTTAATTAGTGCAACTTCATCTGATCAATTAAAGGAACATTTAAAAAATGATAGTACTTGAATAAATTTGACTATTGTTTCCAATAGAAAATACTATAGTATAGCCAAAAAATCAATTTACCCAATAAAAGGGACATGTAGTTATAAAACAATATGTTGTAACTATCGTTGCTTTATCTTACTAAAAAAATAAATTCAAACTTTATTTTTTTCTGTCAAATGTCGATTTTGTAAATTAGTTTTATCAGTTGTAACTATTGTTGAGATTCGGTCGATTTTTTTTCGGATATGTCTTAGGTGATTTTTTCTAAGTGGATATTTCGGTTTATAACCAAAAAAAAAAAAAAATACAACACTGAAATATTCTTTTCGAAATTTTATTGGACATGAACAAAATGATGTGGGACCAGCTCGAGTATGTTTCGTTGTTAAGCTGAATTGAACTACAAGACAAGTCAAAATCGAAGTTGGACCAAATTAGTTACAAATTATAATCTAATCCGACCGGTCTATTTGTAAACTTGTTGCCTCAATTACTTATAACTTTGCTAGATTTAATCATGATATATCTTATTTTCAACATTTTTTACTTTCATTTAAAATATATTTTATTATCAAATAAACAACTCAAGGTTAATGTTTTTTGATTTTGATTAATTTCCCAAGCCTCTGGGTTTGATTGGATTTTTTTTACAAAAGTGAGGTTATATTATATTATAGTTTCTATATCAAAATTAAATGGACATTCTCAAAAACTTGAACTCGACCAAATTAGAAAATTAGGATTTTGTCCTAATGCGAACTCGAACTAGACTCAACGCAGAATTCAAAAGCCCGACCTCAACGGAATTCAAAATTTATGACTCGAATCCAACACCACTTTGAATTGAACCATTGGTTTTGGGTAAAAAAAATCTCTAAGAACAACTATTTATGAAATTAAAAATTAAATTAAAAAACTTTTACTTATTCAATTTTATTATATGATTTTATCTATATCAACTTATTAAACCTCTCATATCTTACAAACTAATAGGAACTCTACAAACAAAATTACAACGATATATCAAATGAATGTATCATAGATTATCGATTTTTTGAACGGTTAATATCATCAGAAAGTAGGTTAATTGAAAAATATCTCCAATAATTTTTCAGGCCAAATTGCACATTAAATAGATGCACCAAATGAAGATTATTGTGTGTACAGATTTCGTTTCCAAAGTCAGAAATATTTCAATAGAAGAGTAAGATCTCATCCCAGACTGCAAATGAAGTCCAATAATTATGCCAAGACACCTGATGTTAATCCACTTGACTTTTCAATGTAGGTACGGTTTGCTCAAGGGAGGTTAACGCAGTTTAAGGCTCAGCGAAGATTCCCTGATGGAGCCAGTGTAGAAAAAATATTCAAAAACAATTGTTTGTTCTGGATTAAATTAAGTATGTTGTTCAGTACAAATTAATGACATTGAATGGGATTTTGGTCAATTGTACATGGAACAATATTAAACCTGTCAAGGGGGATAATTGTTTTGATGGGACTATTATCCTGGTACACTCTGTAGACTCCTATGGATAGTGTGTGTTTTTTTAATTCGAGCTGATAGAGTATTGACATTTTCTCTTTATATATTTATTTTTTTATTACGTAAAAAATGAAAAAGAAATAGTCAACATTTTTTTTTAATTTAAAAGATCCCGCTAGTAAAAAATAATATTTATATAATCATAAAAGTATATAAAATATTCTATTTTAAGATAGTCTTACCCAAATATTTTCATGTCTCATTTATATTTATTTCGTTATCACTTATAGTGTGCAATTTTTATTTTTAAAGCCCAAGTGTCTCGTCTTTTTGAAATTCGTTACTAAATCTGAAGCCCAACAAAAATCTTAAATAGTGAGTGACTAACAAGTTAACGTTTGGTGGGGCTATATATTTGTAAAATACATAACCTGACTTGCAGAATAAAGATAATCCCTATAATTCATTCAAGTTTTTTTTTAAAATTTGAAACATCTGAAAGGTCACATCTCATACTATTTAATAAAATTATTCGAACAATGGAACATTTGTGACACTATGGAACAGTTTACAAATTATTTACCTTACACATAAATAAAATATTGGTTTTTTGGATTTGTTATTGTCCTTATTTTCTATTCCCCAATATCAAAGATGCATCATACACTTGTATAATATATATATATATATATATCTATACCCGGCCGTGCAAAATTATTTACCGATGATGTAAATATACTTTTTAAGAGATTTTGTGGCAACCAATCTGATTATTTTGTATTTTTACTGTTAAAATAAACAAAAATCCTGACTGTGAGAGCGTAACAACTTCCACACGTGAGACCATGTCCAATCAGGAAACAAAGAAGATCGAAATTCGAATCGAAGCCCTCCTCCGAGCGGGAGTGCCTCATAACAACATTAAGGAACAGGTTGGGGCCTCGTTGAAGACAATTTACAACGTTCCAAGCGCTTGGAGGCTGGGGCTGATCTCAAGCATTCCCCTGGGGCTGGCAGGAAGCCACTGTCTCAACAAGGCAAGTAAAGGCAGTGTTCAAGAGGACTCCCAACAGGTCCATTGCCGACATGGCCAGAAAGATGGGAACGTCGACATCAACTGTTTCAAGGGCATTGAAAAGGGCTGGAGGAAAGTCGCTGAGGCAACTGAACGTCAGCAAGAAGTCAGACTTGAGCGTTCCAAGAAAATCTTGAATGATATCAAGAGTTCATCTGCACACATCATCATTTTTTCAGATGAGAAAACTTTTACGATCGATCCTGTTTTCAACAGGCAAAATGACCGTGTTGTGAGCTTTGGAGATGTTTGGAGATTCAACAGGAAGGCCAAGAAGCCGGTATGGTTCCCCACTGGCTCAGATTAACAGCGGAGGATTATGTGAAGATTCTGGCGTCCAAGGTCCTTCCGTGGATCAAATCCATAGTCGGCAACTCTCCTTGGGTTTTTCAACAAGATGGAACACCCACCCACGCTTCCAAGAAAGTTCAGGAGTGGCTCAAGGACAAAATGAACTTTTGGCCAAGGACTACTGGCCCCCTCAGAGCCCAGATCTGAATCCACTGGACTTCCCTATCAAGACGCACGTGGAGACCAAGGCCTGCAAAAAACGACACAAGAACATAAATGCCTTAAAGGCTGCTGTCAACAAGGCCTGGGCCTCCATGGAGCCGATTACATCCAGCAAGTCTGTGGCAGCTCAGACGTCGCCTGACCAGTGTCATTGAGTCAAATGGTGGCTACATTGATTAAATTTGATCACAAACTATTTTATTATTCTAAAAATGTATGAATAAATTGTTTCTCAAGTCATTCAAATGTCATTATTGTCCGCGATATGTTCTGAACAAAAATCGGTAAATAATTTTGCATAGCTCCGGTATATGTAGGATACTAGAGTTGTATATAATATGACCTACCGGTATATAAAAATAAAAGAAGCCGAAAATGAACTTGGTAATCCTGACAATTTGAACAATATTTTGGGAGGATAGCAGCTGCCACGATGCTTTATCAGATTAGCTGAAAGGAGCTGTGAAATGCAGGAAATAAACACAAACTCAACTCCGTATAAAGGAATGATATATAGATACTAATTATTTTGATGTCGATTTACAACTCTACTTTAAGTCCAACAAAGACTTACGCCTATAACTTCCTCATTGTTACTCTTCGTCTTTCATGAGCACACGTATTACGATTGCTTTGTATTTAGATGTTTTCTCTTTAATAGTTAGTAATAATCAATGATAACAACTTTGGAAATAAGAAAAACTCCTCAGATTACCAATTATATAGAAACAAATTCGTACACGTCAAGCTCATATTTTTTTGCAACTAAATACGTTACTGTAAGTATGGAATATAAAAAGACAAAAAATAGACTAGACATGTACAAGATTCTAGTTGTAGAAAAATTCCATCACTCGAAAGATTTATTGTTGCGCATCCTTTATTGTCGATTCACATACCACACCATTTTTAAAATATACATTTTATAAACTATAAAGAGATTGATTCTTTGATATGATTTGAGCGTTTGATTTGATGAATTTTATATAATTAAATAGAAATGCTTTAAGAATTAGAAAAATTCGGGATTTCCCAGGAATTTCCATATTTTTAAAGTAATGAAAAATATTCGAGAAAAAGGGATTTCGATAGAGAAACTTCATGTACATAATCAGAGGGGAAATAAAAAGTTATGAATATTTTTTGCATTATTTTGACAATAAAGTTAAATAAATAAAATTTACGGACCAGTCCAACTCAACAATTTCCATTATATTATCTACATTTTCGATGATGGGCCTACCAGATCGTGCCTAATCTTTGACGTCCATATTACCAGAATGGAATCGTTGGAATCACCACTTTGCTGTTGCATTAGATATTGTATGAGTCCATAAACAGCCCTTTTTTTGGCCGCCTGCTCCACCTTTTCACCTTGGTCGTAATGATACTGAAGAATGTATCTAGTTTTCTATTTTTTTCTTCCATTTTGGAGTTCTGTAACGCACAACTGCCTTTAACAAACACAAAACTGTAAATGAACTTTTTTAAGTGTCCATTTAACTTTTAAACATACTCTAAATTTTTTTATGCAATTTATTAATCTTGAGATAAACTTACTAAGGACATCTAGCGAAAAAAACCTCATAACTCTTTACTTGACCTAATATTTGTTTACTATAAACAGGTAAAAACGATATGAATTGATTGTATTATAAAACATAGAATTAAATGGAGTAAAGATGAGGGATATTTTTTAAAATTAAATTGGAAAATATATATGAAAATATGCAGAACCAATAAATCAAAGTCACTTCAAATTCCCATTTAAACAAAATAGTCCTTAATATCGATAACATAAATCTTATTTATTAATAGATAGATACATGATTGTATTTGCTCCTCCTCTTCCCAAAATATAATTTTGTATGACGTTTATACATAAATATATAAGTCGATAGCTGCATACATTTATACAAATAAATAATCCCATACTGGGTGCGTACGTCAAAATGTCCAGTCTGATAAACTGATCTTTAAAGGCTTATCAGTTTTTATTAAATAGACATTTCACAATATAGTTGATATAATTTAAACCAATTTGATTATACATTAGCAAGATTTACCAGGTAATAATCAGAGTTATTTGGTTTTCATAAGCTTTGCTTTAACAATATATTATGTATACATATGTACTCATCTTTTCTTTTTTTATACAAAGTGCCGAGCTTTAGACACACACGCTCGCTGTTAAACTCATTTAATGCCACATTTATTTATTTTCTTTTGTATAAGTACTCCCTTTTTCTTTTGTATATGAAGTACTGAGCTATAGCTACAAACGCTTGTTATTAAAAATGAGTTGTCCTCTGACATACATACATTTATTCATATATGTATATGTCCTCGTCTAGCCTTCATAAGAGCTTCAAGATATTTGATCGAATCCATTGTAATGCTGTTGATATTGTAAGCTGTCGGTCGTTTCTGTGGTTCTACGCCGAATCTGCAATAAAGATCTTCTTATCTGAGAATACTTTTTTACTGTCAACCTTTAATGTATTTATCCAGAGGATATCTCCTCTTCTTTAATTTTCTGTACAGTCAAACTGGTATGAAAAAATCAAGCAATCAGAAACTAAAATAGTGACCACATAGTGCAGGTGACCTCTAATACCAGGTTTCCTATTTTTTTCTTCTAAATTTGAAAACTAGATATTGCCGCTTATAGTGGGATACACTTAAAACATTTGGCAGTTCGATCAGTTTTGACGTTAAAATTCTTAATATTTTACTACAAATATCATGGCGTGCATGTTACTGCCAGATGATTGTGATTTCTATATTACATAAAGTATAATGTTCCTTGTATTATAACTCCGTCTTATTCTCTATGGGTCACTCTGGTTTTTCCTCATTATTGAATATTCTGTTTTTATCCTCGTCAAGATACAATAGAATCCATTACGAGGAGTTTCTAGCATCATTCCAAATCTTTTTCCTTCAAAGTTGTTGTCAGGAATTACTTCCGAGATTTCAAAAAACATTTTATACCAAGATCATGATGGTCATATTTTCTGATTGTTCTCTTGGTCAATTGTAAGTCTCATAATGTGGGATCTTTATTGACATTGCCCCTCTAAATTACGGAACAACTTACCATTTCGCTTCCTTTTGTACCCACTACTTGCTTGAGCTCTGTTAGTTAATAATAAAGGATTTTGGCACATTGATGCACCAAACAGAGCGTACATTCACTCCAATAATCTTGGTAATGTCTTTTTTACCCTAATGTGCGTGAGAGAGATCATTGATTTTTTTGCCTTTTCAATTCTACTTACTCATTTTTCATCACCAAACATTCAAAAACAAAGTTTTATTGTTACCAAATAAATAATATAAAATCGATTTATTAGATATTTGACTATTCTTATTAACTAATATTAAACAATTTTACATACACACTTTATATATATTATTATAAGAGAGAGGGATTGATCAAATCAGTCAAATCAATAACCATCAAATGCAATCATTGTTACATTTAGGGGTCTTTAATGTAAATCATTTTTAGGCAAAAAAAAAAACGGATCACAATGAATCATATATGATTCAAATTGGCTGTTTTGATATTTTATTATGGTTATGGTACTATTGTCGTTTTATTTATAATATCCTACATTAAATAAGTCATCAAAATTTTCCAAGGACACTACATAAATAATATAATCTTTCCTTGTAGATAGATATTAATGTTACAGCATTAAATATTTATTTTATTATCATCCAAAGTTCGATATTTGCAATAATATTTATTACAATGGAATGATTTGTAAAAAAAAGTAATTTAGCATGGATTGCATTTAAAAAAAATAAATAGAGAATCAATCTTTATTAGTATGATTCATCAAAAATTATCAAATTTTTGTAGTCATTCCCAAATGTATTTATGTTGAACAATAGAAATTTTTTATATCTCATTAGTGCCTATATGGAGTTAAATTGTTTTATGATTCAATGTTGATGAAAAAGCTTTTTAATGCCATTTATTGAATGGGATTTATATATTAATTTAATATATGTAAAAATTATAAATTATTCGTATACTTTAAAGGCTAAAAATCATTTAAAAAAACTTTTTATACAGCCCATCGTTAACTTTATTCAATCTCAGAACCTCTACCAAAATAAACAGAAAAAGATGTTAGACATATCTTATACTAAATTAAGAAAGTCTTATGAAAAAATTTTTTTTTGTAGGAATTGTTTGCAACTTAGCTAGAGCTAATTCAAATTCAACCAATCAGCATTCAGAAGAATGATAAGGTAAAAAAAATATAAATTATTGACAGCTGACGACAAAATAAAGTGTACATTTAATTTTTTAATGAGGTAACGCTTTAAGAGATCAACGTTTAAAACATTATGTAATTGGAAGGAAAAGGAAAAAAAAGGAAAAAATAACAGTTGACCAAAGAATAAAGTTTACAATTCTTGCTTTAGGTATTACACTGTGAGACATCGAATGTCAAATTTAAGTAAGGTTTTATGATCGATCCTTAACATATGAAACTTAAAATCGACCCCGTCCCTTAAATGTTATTGGTCCTTGAAAAATATCCCAAACTTTAAAGCTCTCTCTATCACTTCACTAGTCTATAAAATAAAGCAAATTATGTCTGTTTGTATGAAAACCAGTCATGAGGAGCACCGTCTGTAGTCCCCCCTGATGTATATCATAAACATATTTTGATCTAGGAAATAACAATTTAGTCGTATTAATAAACTATTGCAGGTGTCGAGCATCAAACATGTTTTGTATACTGTATACAGTGATCCCTGATGTAAAGCTTATACATAGTTTTGATCTAAAAAATAAAAAAGTAGTCTTATTATTGGAATATTGTAGGCATTTGCATGTAGCATCAAATATGCAGCACTGTTTGGTTTGAATAATATAATAATAAATAAACGCTGGTATGTAAAAAAGGAGTTAAGGCTCGCAGGCGTTTTGTACATAGGATGCAGGGAACACTGGTCTCTTTGTTTTGTTGGTGAGCGCTTGAAGGACTAAGGTAGTCATCAGTCATCCCATCATATTATTTTATTCTTTATTATTCAGGCAAATTTTTTCATTTAGCTGACACCAAATAATCAGAGCAATATTGGTACTACTACTAGTATTATAATAAAGTATTTTAGTTTATCTTTCAATCACGAGAATATTTTACAATTACTCTTTATTTAGGCCTTATTAATGCATTTACTATTCTCATAAACATTGCATCCTTAATGGTCCAGATTGATTGATGATGCCTTCATTTAGAAAAAAATGTACCATGGAACGGTTTTAGCATCCAATTTGGCCGTGTTCTTTAAATTAAGAATGGGACATCGAATTTTTTAACTTATACATATCTAAGTATATCCAATGACCATATGTCTGCGTGAAAACCAGACAAACTTTCTTCAATTACACTGCATTTACTTGATGAGCCTTTCCCATAATTCCTTATAATGATCCATCTTCATACATACATGCATTAATAAATATACTTCCGACGTATGGACGTATTTGTAATATATGAGCATTACCCAATTCATCATCCCCATCATGAACAACAACGACGTTTTATGTACATAAACGTCGATATAAAAACTG